>NC_053394.1:278745523-278938332 GCF_905171765.1 Bufo bufo | reverse complement strand
TCACCACCTTTCCCTCTCCCTTGGGCAGGGCTTTCCCTGTTTACTCCCTGTGCGTGACGTCGGTCATTACACATGGATAGAAAACAATGAACCTGGCTGGGTGAAACTCATGGCTCTAAAATGTTGCACCCCTGCGAGGTAGGACTTGACCGTGGCGTGGGATAGTTTCAGATTGGTGTGACAGTAACCTATGAACGCCAGGATGTATGGAACGAACTCGGTGTCACCTTGCGGATGAGAGTCCTGAAATCTCTGGAAGGCTCTCCAACCTGTCTGGTAGGCTCTGGCTGTATTGGGTGAGAGGGACTTGAGTAACAGTGACCGAGCGGTAGCGAGATGAGCGTCTATGGAAGGATTAGAGCAGCGTATGGAGGGACTGGGCTCCCGATGGCGTCTGCTTCTGGATAGATCTGTGAAAAGAGGGTAAAATTAAAACGAGATAACGCGTCGGCTGCTGCGTTGTGGTTACCGGCTATATGTGAAGCTATGTAACAAAACTGGTGTTGTAATGACAGAAGGACCAAGCGCCTAAGAAATGACATGACATATGGAGACTTAGAAGACCCACTATTGAGAATCTCGATGACGGCTGCATTATCGGACACGAAGGACACAGTCTGACCTGACCAACTTTGACCCCAGGTATAGGATGCTGCCACTAAGGGGTAGAGCTCAAAAACTGCTGAGGTACGGAAAAAGCCAGGAATGGAACTAACTTCGATTGGCCATCTGTCTGCTAACCAATGGTTGCCAAAAATAGCTGCGAAACCTGTATTGGCGGCGGCGGCGGACAAAATTACGGGGGAGTTGGCGGATATTGTGGGAACAAAGAGCGAGATGCCATTCCATTGCGTGAGAAAATGATCCCACATGTTTAAGTCAGCCATGACCATATCGTCCAGACCTATGCTGCTATCCTGGGAAGGGGCTGTAGGAAGGAGAGAAAGTAATCGAGATACAAATGCCCTACCTTGCGGAATTATGCGCATCGCAAAGTTCAGCATACCTAACAGGGACTGTAGCTGAACTTTTTTGACCACTCTAGTAGATGTGAAATTATGAACGGCTTACCTGATTCTCTGTAATTTGTCCATTGGCAACCTGGCAACCATGTTCTGGGTGTCCAAGACTATACCAAGGAATGTGATGACTGCGGAGGGACCTTCCACTTTCTTGGGAGAGACAGGAACCCCTAGTTGTCTGAAACACTCCAGCAGCAAATGAAGGTCTTTGGGGGGAGCGTCAGGACGCTCAACAATTAAAAAATCATCCAGATAGTGAATAACATTGCTACAGTGGAATTCATGGACTAAAATCCAGTGGAGAGCCTTGGCTAACTGGTCAAATAACCACGGGCTACTCTTAGACCCGAATGTGAGATTGGAAGCAAAATAATAAAGGCCCCTCCATTTGATGCCATACCACTGCCAGAGGGACGGTTTGATCGGTAGTAATTTGAAGGTGTCTGAAAAATCGGCTTTAGAAAGGATTGTGCTGGGACCTAACTGTAAGATAAGAGCGATGGCTTGATCTATGGTGGCATATCTCATGCTAACTTCTTCTGATGGAATTAGAGAGTTGATGCTAGGTGTAGGGGTACCATGCGGGGCGGAAAGGTCGATAATCAACCTCTCTTCGTTACTAAATTTGCCAAACACGACTCCTATCGGGCTGATTCTCCACCTATCAAATGGTGATGATGAAAAAGGACCTATCAGGAAACCTTTGACTAACTCCGCTGCTATTAACCTATCGGATACCTCAGGGTGTTGGTCAGCGGACTGTAGGTTCCTGCATTCGTGTGTGGAATCTGAAAGGGCCACCACCCCAGTGTGGAAACCGAACGTGAATCCTGAACTAAGGAACTTCACAAAGCCTGGGTCAGGATACCTGCGTAGGAACGGCTACAAACGAACTATATTAACAACACACATGTAATTATTATCTGCTTTTAATGAACAAACTACTTTAGGGTGGGCTCTGAAGCAGTTAGTACATATGTGTAGCAAGCGGCACTGACTGAAGTTACAGGATGCATAGTTGAAATTGTTACAGATCTGTGACCTGCCAAGAAATTTGATGGGTCTGCCCAGTTTGTCAACTAAACCCGAGGATCTAAGTGAATCGGACGGGCCGGGAACAGGACCTGCAGAACTAGACCCCTCACTCTGAGCGGCCTTATGACACCATGCCGTGGAATGGTCAATCGATTGGCACAGGGAGCATGAAGGCGCCTTAAGCCCGGCGAAGTGCCTACAAAAAATCTCCGTATCAATGTTGGCCCAGTTAGTAAGAAACTGGAACTGACTTAAGGTGGCAGCTGCCTTGGCCGAGAAGGAACAATGGTAGTCGTAGAAGGAACTACCACCATACTTGTACCCCAACTCCGTTATTCTGAACAAGTACAAGTCAAGTTCCTCCCTTCTCTCAGGACGAACTGAACAGATTACGTCTCTGTACAAACTAAATGCGAGCACAAATTCAGGTACCGTGAGCTTGCGGTTCAGCCTATGGTCACGGCCTTTCAGGATCACTGACACATCCCCACAGGCAATTACCCTACTATCAGACAGATCCCGGGTAGCGACCAGTAAGGATGCTAGATTGACATCTCTACCTTCCAGGATGTCCTTCTTTAGATTGGCAGGAACAAAATGTGCCGGCATAATACTGGGCGCAGTCACAGGGATACCTGCCCCTGTCGCCGTAGAAGTGGATGGAACAGCGGCATCGATGGTATGCGGAGTAGTAGCAAAACAACGAGACTCAACAGCTTGCAACCTGGTTTGCACATCCGTGACGGATGAAGTCAAGTTATTCAGCAACAGATGGATTTGTGTCAGCGAGTTCTGAACAGTGACCGTGGAGACTTCTTCCTGCTGCTGAGGGCCTGAGTTAATGACCAATAACCGGTATAACTCAGCCTTCCTAGCAGTAGCGGGATATGCAATACTCCATCTGGACAACTCCGACATCAGCCTAGGGACGGTCCAGGTGCGAAGAGACGACACACTGCCCCCTTCCGACATCCTGGCGGGGTTCTCGTCGACCAAAGCCTCCACTATGTCTGAAGCATGTGACATACCCTGTGGATACAGTATGCATAAATCAACTCTCGACTGTCAACCGACACTGGGACGATGTGACGTGGCTGTGAGTAGGCCGAGACCCATGCAACTGTGAAGAAAACGAGTGAAAAAGGACGAGAGAACCCGAGCCAAGGAGAAGCGATAGCTGGACCTAGAACACCCCAGTGAATGGTGAGTCTGACCGTGGCACAACTGACCCATTACCAGAAGGAGAGAATGGAATAGTATCATGACATAGCTACTGCCATACTGTACCCTGATGGTTGAAACAATGTGCAGAACGTGTATGAAGAAGGATGAGACAAATCCTGGAATAAAATCACATGTAAGATCCTTGCGTACGTCATGGCGCCAATCGTAGAGGCGTGCGACCAACAATACAGATATCCTCTAACTAGCACTGAACAAGTATATCGCCCCTTCCCTAAAACTCCACCAATCAAGCATGAGTTACACTCTTATAATCATTTCCTTTTCTCTTTTTTTTTTTATTTTTTTAAATATGTTTAATTAATTTATTTATATTTTTTTACCATTTTTCAACACTTTTTTTTTTGTGGTCATAACCCCTGGTGGCCACTAGATGGAGCCAACACAGGGCACAGAACCATGGACTGCACAGCCGGCAGTCGCCACCGGAGGGAGCCTGTGACATCCAACACTGCTCCATGGACTGCATTGACTCCAGCAGCCACCAGGGGGAGCCCACACAGTGCCGGCCACCTGCAGTACGGGCAGACAGCGGAGGAGACCGCAAGCAGGACACTGAGGTGAGTGTGCGGCCGACATGACAAGGGCCAGTACGGGCATGGGGGGCATGAGGGGAGCCCTACCTAGCTAATGGCACAGCGGCCCGTGCCAGACATTAAGGGAGGAGAGACGTATGAATCGGGATCGCGCTGATCCCTGCACCCTACGATTCATGCCACGTGGGAGTCGGAGCTCTTGGCAGACGCTCCGGTGCAGTGTGGCCCCCTCTTACCTAGGGAGCCGGCACTGCCGGCCGGACTTGTGAGCCGAGACTGCAATGTGGCAGTCACTTACCTGATCTAGTAGCTTGCTTTGCGTAGAAACGAACTTCTAGGACCAGACGCAACTTCACACACGGAACGAGGCCAGCGTTTGACACAACGTTCATTGAAGGAGGGGCCATGATATAGGCAACCGTGCCCCTCCCACAAATACAGGCCAATGAATCGGCCTTAACACATATTCCATTTTTATTTTTTATTTTTTTATCCATAAAATTACATTGTTAAATCATTTATTAGTATCATTTCATTCTTTTTATTAACGTTTTATTTAAATTTTTATTTATTTTTATAATACATAGATATACAGTACAGACCAAAAGTTTGGACACACCTTCTCATTCCAAGAGTTTTCTTTATTTTCATGACTATGAAGGCATCAAAACTATGAATTAACACATGTGGAATTATATACATAACAAACAAGTGTGAAACAACTGAAAATATGTCATATTCTAGGTTCTTCAAAGTAGCTACCTTTGCTTTGATTACTGCTTTGCACACTCTTGGCATTCTTTTGATGAGCTTCAAGAGGTAGTCCCCTGAAATGGTCTTCCAACAGTCTTGAAGGAGTTCCCAGAGATGCTTAGCTCTTGTTGGCCCTTTTGCCTTCACTCTGCGGTCCAGCTCACCCCAAACCATCTCGATTGGGTTCAGGTCCGGTGACTGTGGAGGCCAGGTCATCTGGCGCAGCACCCCATCACTCTCCTTCATGGTCAAATAGCCCTTACTTTCAAAGTTTTCCCAATTTTTTGGCTGACTGACTGACCTTCATTTCTTAAAGTAATGATGGCCACTCATTTTTCTTTACTTAGCTGCTTTTTTCTTGCCATAATACAAATTCTAACAGTCTATTAAGTAGGACTATCAGCTGTGTATCCACCTGACTTCTCCTCAACGCAATTGATCGTCCCAACCCCATTTATAAGGCAAGAAATCCCACTTATTAAACCTGACAGGGCACACCTGTGAAGTGAAAACCATTTCAGGGGACTACCTCTTGAAGCTCATCAAGAGAATGCCAAGAGTGTGCAAAGCAGTAATCAAAGCAAAAGGTGGCTACTTTGAAGAACCTAGAATATGACATATTTTCAGTTGTTTCACACTTGTTTGTTATGTATATAATTCCACATGTGTTAATTCATAGTTTTGATCCTTCAAGTGTAAATCTACAATTTTCATAGTCATGAAAATAAAGAAAACTCTTTGAATGAGAAGGTGTGTCCAAACTTTTGGTCTGTACTGTATATATATATATACTCAGTTCCATATATTTATTTTTTTATAATACCCTTTGTTATTCATTTGTATATTTTAATGCCTATAATATATTAATTCGGTTAGTAATTTTCATATCCCATTGCTCAGGGCTGCACCTGAGTTGCCCAATCTCCAGGAAAATATGTGCGGGTAACCTACAGGCTTTCTGTAAACCCACCCTGAAGCCACTGAGCGACCATCGAGATTTTTTTTTTTTTTATTAAGGCAGGGACACCGCCTCTACCAGTGATTCTAACTCTGCACAAGAACCATCCTCCCCGCAGTACTCACCAGTCACAGAGAGGGACGGAACCTCCAAAGGAGCGGGTACGGGCTGCAGCGACCAGGCCGAGCCCTGGAGTGACGGTCAGGCAACAGCCTCGATACAGTGATTGTATAACCAGACTCCTCCGATGCGCCTGACATCCGTTCTAAAGACAATGGTAAGCGCCACCTGAGGATCTGGAGCGCCCATTTCTCCCTAAAACCCAGCAATGGCGACAGGACTGGCGCATGCGGAATCCATTACGGCTATGCCTCCAGGCAACCTAAGGGAAGAAAAAAACGCACCTGTGCCTGCGTGAAGGGGAGAAAGGAGGGGGGGTGTCGCCATAATGGCTACAAATAAGACCCAGAGAGTCTCATTGTACGGAAGGGGCTCTGATCACAAAGCTGGGACAGTAGGAATACCCCTTAGAAGCCATAGGCACAGGTGCACCGCAATCGGACATGGCAAGCACGAGGGGTTAATCTATAATACTGGACAGGAGATTGGGGGAAGCTAAAACAAGCAGCACATATGAAAACTCGCCTGCCCAGCGGTGCCTGGTATGGGACCCGGTAAACGCTGCAGGGGAAGGGGGGCGGGAGTTAGGCGAAGCGACCTAGCTTGCGCCATGGGAGCTAAAGGGGGCCGTCCAAAGCAGCAGGGGGAGGGGTGAGGACCCCATATTGCCCTACATTACCGGGGAGACCAACAATCCTGCCCGGTTTGCTTAGCCCTAACGCCATGGAACAGAAGCTGGGAAGGGGGGGGCGGAGACACAGCGCAGCGCTACAGATATCACAGGATGGGTCGAAAGAAACGGCGCACACACGCGGGAAGCTGGGGGATAATAAGAGTCGGGGGGAGGGGGGTTAGGAGGAACGACGAGCAGACCGCCGGACCTTCGCTGAAGAGCTGGAGCTGCATGCATACCGCAGCAGCAGCTCCACAAAGCCCCAGAAGCAGGCACAGGGGAGGAGGATGGCAGGGTAGAGCTCAAGCTGCTCTAACAGAGCACAGCTAACCCTCCCCTCCTCATGTAACTCACCAGGAAGCAGCCAAAGGGCAGAACCACCTGTGGACTCCTGGTGTGAACAGAGCAAAGGGGTATGTCCATACCAATCTGCTTCCACTTGCAAGAGGAAGTGACCAGGACAGAGAGGAGGTATATGTGACCTTCAGGATTTCCTGCACCGCCCCCATCCTGTCTAAGGAGGATCCCCAGGGATTAACCCTCAATGACCCTAATCTGCAACCTACTTAACCATTACTGAGACGGGGCCAGATTCCTAAAAGCCCCTAAGGGGAAAAGGGGGGAAGGGGGAGGACCATCAGTCCCTAAGCACCCTCCCTATACAGTCAGGCGCTTTCCATAATCCGAGCAGAGTGACGGGCGGCGCTACGTGACTCCAGCTTAAATAGAGGCTGGGTCACATGCTGCAGTTGGCCAATCACAGCCATGCCAATAGTAGGCCTAGCTGTGATGGCCTTTTGGGGCAAGTAGTATGACGCTTGTTGATTGGCTGCTGTGCAGACTTTCAAAAAGCGCCAAGAAAGCGCTGAACACCGAACCCGAACCCAAACTTTTACGTAAATGTTCGGGTCCGGGTGCCGAAAAACCTAAAGTTCAGTACGAACCCGAACTTTACAGTTCGGGTTCGCTTAACTCTACCAACCACTCATCAGTCTGTTGTTCAAGGCCCGTCCACAGCTCCTGCGCGGTGTGGGGTTTGTCCCCCAAACAGATAAGTTTTAAAACTTCCTGCTGTCGTTTACCCCTGGCTGTGCTGAAGTTGGTGGTGAAGGTGTTACGCTGACCGGATGAGGAGCCGGTAGAGGATGAGGAAGCGGAGTAGGAAGCAACAAGAGGCAAACTGAAGCACCCTGCAATCCTCGGTGGTGGAAGGATATGCGCCAAACTGCTGTCCGCCTCAGGCCCAGCCGCCACTGCATTCACCCAGTGTGCTGTTATAAAGATATAATGTCCCTGACCGTGCTTACTGGTCCACGTATCTGTAGTGAGGTGCACCTTGCCACAGATGGCATTGCGCAGTGCACACCTGATTTTGTCCCCTACTTGGTTGTGCAGGAAACGGATGGCACGCCTGGAAATGTAGTGGCTGCTGGGCACGATGTACTGTGGGACTGCCACCGCCATAAGGCCTTTAAAACTCTCCGTCTCCACCAGACGGAATGACAGCATTTCAAAGGCCAGTAATTTATAAATGGGATCGCGGGTGGGTAGGGGGGTACTTCCTCATCCACTCCAGTGTTTGGGAGATGGAGAGCTGAACGCTTCCTTGGGACATTGTGGAGATGCTTGGTGACCCAGGTGGTGGTGTTGCTAGCAGATCCTCTGTTTGCGGGGTGGCAGGCTGCACTGTCACTCTAGAGGTGGATGAAGAGGCCGAGACTCCAGCAGAAGAGGAAGCAGGAGGAGCCAGAGACCTTTCTTGGTTTTTCAGGAGTCTACTCCACTGCAGCTCGTGCTTTGCACTTAAATGCCTGGTCATGCAGGTTGTGCTCAGGTTGAGTATGTTTATGCCTCGCTTCAGCGCACAGCGTGCAAACCACTCAAGTCTTGTCGTCAGCACATTGTCTGAAAAACTGCCACACCAGGGAACTCCTTGGAGCTGGCTTTCGTGTGCTCGGTCCCTTGCTGCGGTGGGCAGTAGCAGGCATAATGTCTTGGGGAGGCCGCTCCGCTTTTGCACCCTGCTCCCTCTTCTGCTGTGCTGGTGGCTCTGTGCGACCACCGCCACTCGCATGACCTTGATTCCATGTGGGGTCGAGGACCTCATCGTCCTCTACATCATCTTCCACCCAGTCTTCACCCCTGCCCTCCTTGTCAGTCTGCACATTTTCAAAATCCCCAGCAGTTGGCACCTGTGTTTCGTCATCATCCGAGATGTGCTGCGATGGTCCTCCCATGTACTCATCTTGAAAGATAAGTGGTTGGGCATCGGTGCACTCAATCTCTTCCACTTCTGGGGCAGGGATAGGTGGATGGCCCTGGGAAACCCTGCTAACAGAGTCATCAAAAAGCAGAAGAGACTGCTGCATGACTTGGGTCTCAGACTGCTTGGCTGATTTGCAAGAGGGTGAGGTGAAAGACCGATGGACATCGGCTGCAGGTGCCATCTCTGATCTTTCAGCAGGAGACTGGGTGGGAGACAATGTGAAGGAACTGAAGGCACTGTCAGCAACCCAATCTACTATCGCCTGTGCTTGTTCTGGCCTCACCATTCCTAGAGCCGCATTAGGCCCGACCAAATACCACTGCAGGTTCTGTCGCCTACTTGTACCTGAGGAAGGGGTTTCACTTGTGCGTGTAGCTGGCACAGATCGACCACGTCCTCTCCCTGCAACAGGAACTCTATCAGCAGCACCACAACCTGGGCCACATCCCTTATTTGATGCTCTCCTCATATTTTTCAAATTTAGGATCTTGCCCTACTGTAAATGGGTGTTTAATTAATAGCAGAATATAACCACAGTATCTAAAGTGTTTATCTCACACGGACTGATCCAGACTAGGCCGCAATTTAAGTTTTTTGCCCAAAAATGGTTGTTTTTCAAATAACTGAATAGAACCACAGTATGTAAAGGGTGTATCTCACAATGACATATGCAGCAAAGGCTGCAAAATTTAGTTTATGGCCCAAAATGGGTGTTTGTTTAATAACTGAATATGACAGCAGTATATAACCCTTGAATTTCACACGTGCTGATGCTGCAAGGGCTGTAAAATTGTGTATTTTGCCCAAAAAGTGTGTTTTAAAAAACGCAGAAAATTTGGGCTGTATTTCTAGCTTAAATTGCACACTGACTAATCCTGCAAAGGCACCAGATGTTGGATATTGCCCAAAATTTGTGTTTTTTCAAAGCCAGAAAATTATTTAATTTTTTAAAACTTGTTTTTACCAATCACAGATGCAGCAAGAGCTGCAAGTATGCAGCAAGTATTTTGCAAAAAAAGGTTGTTTTTTTAATAACAGAATATGAAAGTTGTATATAACGATTGAATTTCACACGTGCAGATGCAGCTAGGGCTGTAAAATAGTGTATTTTGCACAAAAAGGGTGTTTTTAAAAACCCAAAAAATTATGGCTGTATTTCTAGCTTAAACGACCGTTGTGTGCATCCGCGGCCGTTGTTCTGTTTTCTGCTTTTTTTGCGGACCCATTGACTTTCAATGGGTCCGTGGAAAAATCGGAAAATGCACCGTTTGGCTTCCGCGTCCGTGATCCGTTTTTCCAGTCCGTGAAAAAAATATGACCTGTCCTATATTTTTCACGGACCCATTCAAGTCAATGGGTCCGTGAAAAATCACGGATGCACACAAGATAGTCATCCGCGTCCGTGATCCGTGTCCGTGATCCGTGTCCGTTTTTCCTATCATTTTCAATGGAAACTTGACTTTTTTTTTTCACTTTTCATGTCTGTGGATCCTCCAAAAATCAAGGAAGACCCACGGAAGAAAAAACGGTCACTGATCACGGAACAATGGAAATCCGTTTTACGGACCGCAAAAAAAAACGGTCGTGTGCATAAGGCCTAATCCTGCAAAGGAATCAGATGTTGGATATTGCCAAAAAAGGGTGTTTTTTTTTAAACCAGATTAGTGCAGTATTTCAAACTTGGATTTGAATGTTACGAAAGCTCAGATGCATTGCTGGTGCACTAAGCTTGCATAAAATGGCCGCCGCCGCCCACCTAACTAACTAACAGACAAATAAAAGTTATGTTTTTCTGTCACTGGGCTCAGGGCAGGGTAAAAAGATTGTGCACTGCACCCACACAACTAAATCTATGTAGATCGTTGAGTTCAATTGGAGTTCTGATCACAGATTCTGTCCTATTCTCTCCCTCAAAGCACCAGCAGTATCCTCTCCCTACACTAAGCACAGCAGAGTGACTGCAGCACTACGTGACTCCAGCTTATATAGAGGCTGGGTCACATGCTGCACTGGCCAATCACAGCCATGCCATTAGTAGGCATGGCTATGATGGCTTCTAAGGTCACACAGTTAAACGCTTGTTGATTGGCTGCTCTGCAGCCTTACAAAAAGCACCAAGAAATCACGAACACTGAACCCGAAACCTTACTGAAATGTTCGGGATCGGGTCCAGGGTCCAAAAATCCTAAAGTTCGGTACAAACCCGAACTTTATAGTTCGGGTTTGCTCAACCCTAGTCACAGCATATTTGTCCATTTTTGATGTCTGGATTTTAATAGAAGCCGATTAAAGTACATTTTATGTGGAGCTGGATTCCACTCGTTTTCATTGTACCTTGCATCTGACCGAGTCCACGTCTTATTTTCCATGCTCCATTGGGAGGTTGCAAGTGAGAGCTGCAGTAACTTTCTTTCACATCATGTGATAGTACGTCCTAAGAGTGGGGGCCCCTAGATCTCTCTCTCAGGCGTCTACCAATGCGTATAGCCAGAGACATAGCAGCCTCCAGAGACACTGGGGTTTCATCAAAGGTCAAAGCGTCCTTCAGCCTCTCTGATAACCCTTGACAAAACTGGCTATGGAGGGCAGGATCGTTCCACTCCATATCCGCAGCCCACCTCCTAAACTCAGAGCAATACATCTCTGCAGAACGATCTCTCTGACGAAGGCCACGCAGCTTCAGAGGTCCGATCCGGATCATCCTAGATAAGACTCAAAGCTTAAAAAAATGCATCTACCGAATGGAGAGACTGATCTGGTCGGCAGAGAAAAAGCCCATGACTGCTCATCCCCTTTAAGCAAGGAAATAACCAGACTGAGTCGCTGTTTCTCATCCCGAGATGAGTGTGGATGTAGCCTAAAATACAGTTTGCACGCCTTGCTAAACATAATAAAATTATCACGTCCTCCAGAGAATCTGTCTGGGAGAGCAACTTGAGGCTCCAGATAGGCCTGGTCTCCACCACTACCACCAGGACCAACAGCCTGTGATCTCTGCATCTGCAAGACAGTCGTGCGGAGGTGAGCTACCTCCAAAGACAGCCCTTGCAGCTGACCTGCCAGTGCAGCAATAGAATCCATGGCTGCACACAAACAAAAAATGGCGGTTTTGGCGGTTTATAATGTCACGCTTCGGTGTGGGAAGGAAACACCACACCAAGCATAGGAAGGAAGGAGGGGAACAGGGAATCAGGCCCAAGAACTAGGGAATGAAGATGGACACCTACTAGTGAAAACCCTAACCAAAATCCTGACTGACTACCAGTATGAACAGACCCCAAAAGGTCATTCGCAGGAATACCTAGAGTCCTATCTAGCCCTTTAGGACCCTGGTTCTAATGGCAGGGACGAGACTACCTGTTACTCCAAAAGGAAGGACAAACAGGAGTCTACTTCAGGCCTAATATAAACAATAGGGAAATGCAACACACAGAACCCAAACAAAATACAAAAGGGAAAGGAAAGACTTAACTTCAAAGAGGCTATGGAAGCACCATGAACTCAGCTGAGATCGTCCGTATGTCTCGGTACGTTCGTGACACTAGCACAGCTCAGGAGGCAGCTAAAGGATGAAACTGAGCATGCATGGCCTTCTTAGTGAGCAGGACAAAGAAACAGGAAAAAGAACAAACAGCAGGTGGCATTATACAGATATATTTTATTGCATAGTTCAGTAGCTATCCAAAATGTTTAATTACATGTGTAGTGTTGCACTAGGTAAAGGTGGGCACTACACAAGGGTTAATATGTCTAATGCATTAATGTGATGTGTTATGTTCATTTCCCTGTGTTATCTGGGTGTCAGTCCTGTTAGGGTGTAGTTCAGCCTCCTAGACATTAGAGGGAGCTAGAGAGCACTTAGTATATATAGGTAGGCCCAGACAGGAGAGAGTTAGTGCATTCCAGGTGGCTAGTAGTGTAGGCTAGCCTGCCTGAAGTTCCTGAGCCTCTGTTAGCTCAGAAGATTAACCCCAAGAGAAGAGTTTGCCTCCTGGGAGAAACCTACAGTTCCCTCAAGCAGAGCAGAGCCAGTGTTCCAGCTAAACAAGTAAGCTGAAGGGCAGAAGAATCATTAAGTTAAAGCAAGGGATATATACCTGAGGACGATTGTTTCCCAAGGATAAAAGCCAGCATTAGGGCATATGGGCCTTGGAATATAGCCAGCCAGAACAACTGAGGAATAGAACAGCCTGGTCTGGAGTATTGTTTTTACCCTCTGAGTATCTTGCAAAGAACATTATCTGCCATTTATAAAAAGCCTGCTAATCGTTACTGTTTCAATGTGGAACTGTACCCGAACTGTACAAAGTTGAACTGTTTACAAGAAAAGCAAAGTTTGGTTACCATACCATCTGTGTACCTCACTTATTACAACTAGAAATCGGTGTGCCACCGTTACAGGCACTGGCGTCACGTTTCTTAAAGGGACCATGCCCCAGGCACATAAAACACCTGCAACATCCAGGGCACCTCATCCACCACCAGGCCTGGTCCCTAAATACAGTGTGTGCCCCAGAGGACTCCTGTGCCAGCCTCTCCTTCACTGCTGTACGCCTGCCCAGGGTTTTCCTACAGAACTGTGAGTAACCCTCACTTGCCATTAACCGTGACCTCACAATTGCAATACCCTGCAGGTCTGGCGTGCTGCACATGCAATTACAAAACTATTTGGATCTATGTGCTGGTTTGAAAACTGCTGAATATTTTTCATGGGGCAACTACTTTAACAGAATAGAAGGTGTCCCAGGAAGTTGATCAGTAAACTAAGAGGTATATGATAGAGAAGGAGGACTAGGAAAATAGAAATTCAGGTTTAAAGGCTTTCATTATGGCAGTATGCAGCTTAGAACTGAGTGCCTGTGTCTTTGGATGATCACCAAGTCTTACAATATTGCAGAACTGGACAGAACCTTCGAGAGGACTAGAAGGCACTGGGAGGAGACGGAAGTGAGTGCTAGTAAATCATCGCCCACAAATGGGCCCCAGAATTTATGATTTCAATGCTTCAATGAATTGTTTCTTCCCCTGCTTTCCTTCATGCTACTTTTTGTTTCCTCTCACTCCTCATGTGTCTCACTCTGGTGTCTCTCCTATACATATAACTTTTGGTGCCACCAACGAGATTATCCCCCAGTGGAGTTCTGCTGCTTTCTGTGCCCAGCTTTCCAGCCTCAGAGGCTCTGCCAACGTGTCTCTTTTGGTCCGCCACTCCAGGGACCAGATTATTTGGCTGTATATGCCACAGCTTGGGAGGAACAGAGGATGGGAGAGGTAGTGGCTCTGGCTGCAGAAGTTATTCACATAAATGACAGCAGCAGTCCTCACACCAAGGCTCACTAGGGCCGGGCAGTGCAAGAGGGTGCAACCTTTCTTCCCAGGGGGCACACCCTGATATTAGGGCTCCTGCCTGATGGTAGTTGGGATGCCCTTGTTGCTATGTGTTTGGTATGGGTGCAAGACAGGAGAACTAGGTGCTATGGCCAGCGACTAGTGCTGAATCAGTAACCAGGAAAGTTAAAGACAATAGACCAGAGAGCTCTCTTTACTAACGTGCAAAATGGGAGTTATACTACACCCAAAGGTATCAAAACATAATTCCTAACAATTTACAGTGCAAATCTTCCCCAATAGCAATGTATGCCTATAAGTAATATTGAAGTTTGCAGTACTCCATTATCTGAACCTCTCACTCCCGTCTTCAAGACGTATCCCAAGCTGCAACAGATCTCTGGAATACCCTGTCCCAAGCAATTAGGTTAATTCACAACATCTACAGTTTTAGGAGTTCCCTAAAAACACACATTGGCCTATCACATTCCCGAATTTCTTCATTCACTGCCCTTCATTCTTCTGAACCTGACTCATCATCAAATATGAATTTTCCTCACAATAAGTGATGTAAATAAATTACCAAATAACAGAAGGGTGAACTCCACCTTACAGGTCAATGTTATAGTCTTGTCTAATATAGCAGCGTGGAGTTAACCGTTCAGTGGCCCAAAATTCAAGTAGTGGCCTCATGACAGTGGGGAGAGTGTCAGCAGTATGGCTGTGTTCACATTACTGTTTATTTTTCCATTCTTCTAATCGGTCAATATAACAGCCCAAAAAAAACAGATCCTGTAGTTTGAGCATCTGCCTTCACACTGTTAGTATTTGGCCAGCATTTGATCAGTATTGGTAAGGCAAAAACAGGAGTGGGTAAAAATCGGTTTTATTCAGATGGAAAAGAGTCCTGCATGCAGAACTTTAATGGTCTCTATCACACGGTACTGAATCAGATTTTTGCATCAGTATTTGATCAGTATTGGTAAGGCAAAAACAGGAGTGGGTCCAAAACAGAGATAACATGTGATGGACATATTTGCATGTCTTCTGTGTTGTCGACTCACTCCTGCTTTTGCCTTCCAAATCATGACAAATCCCAATGCAAAATACTGATCGTGTGATAGAGGTCTTCTGGATGCTTAAAAGACAGGAACTGTTTTTTCCCCCCCTATTTTTCTGTTCTTCTGACAGATCAGAAGAACTGAAAAATAAATGGTGATGTCAACATAGCCAAACAGGGACACTAGTGGCACCATAACAGAGTGTTGAGGGTAGCAACAGCATGAAGAGTCACAATAGTGGCACCAGAACAGAGTGGTGAGGGTGGCAACAGCATGAAGAGTCACAATAATGGCCCTGGAACAGACTGGTGAGGGTGGCATCAGCATGAAGAGTAACAATATTGGCCCCGAAACAGAGTAGTGAGGGTGGCAAACAGCAGGAAGAGTCACAATAGTAGCAGAGGAACAAAATGGGGAGGTGGAGGAAACAGCAGTGGCAGTAACAGCACATGATGGTGGCAGATCACAGTAGGGGCAGATGGCAGTAGAGGCAGCGAACGTGTTGTATCAGGCAGGTGACAGCATCAGAATAGTGGCAACAGCACTTGGGCTGAAGTAACAGGCGATTTGTCACAATGTTCTAGTGTGGCAGCACACTACAGTCATCATTACTGCCAGAATGATTTTGTGTTGAAAGGCGAGTTCTCTTTGGGGTAACTATGTCACCCGCTACACTAAACACTCGGACAGGAAAGCTTGCCCCTGGCAAACTCGACCGGTTTCTTCAGTAGACGGGTGAAGAAACGTGTTCAGAGACTTGAGACTCAAGATGAAGCTGGTGCTGCTCCTGCCCCCCCCCCTCCAGCAGTCATGGCAGTGGAGGGTGAGCTTAGAGGGTCCCCCGGTTAGACCTTCGTGAGGATGGGTGATGGCTTGTGTACACATCAACCAGCTGACTATAAAGGATGTCTAATTAGTAGTTGGGTTTTTCAAGCCTCTAAAAAAGTGTAAAAAGGCCTCCATTTAGGATCAGTAGTGAGGGTCACCCTGTGGAGAGCCATTAGTCATCCCTCTGCAAGCACTAAGCAAGCAACTCAGCATGCATCTGGCCATTTGCGTCATCTGTGTCATCTTCGTCATCATCCTCTAGCTCATCCTGCTCCTCTCATGTCGCTTGGGCAGATATACTACCTAGGTCTGTATACAAATTCCTGAACATTTATGTCCTCCTCCTCATGCTTCTTTTGTGCCAGTTCAGCCTCCAAAGGGTTCAAGTGGCTGTAAGATGTAGGTGCCACATCTTCAATTCCTTCACCTGTCAGATTTATCAGCATCCCCACCACGACGTGAAGGAGTGGAATAACACCAGTGATCACATAGTCCTGGCAACTGAAAAATGAAGTGGCCTCCTCAATGGGCCCGAGCAAACAGCAGGTGTCAATCATGATCTGCCATTGTCTAACATCAAAGTTATACCGGTGAGTAGTTCTGTCCATCTGCATCATCAAGAAATCGGTCATGGGTTTTTTCTACTCATACATTCGGTCCAACATGTGGAGGGTGGAGCTCCAATGTGTGGAAATGTTGCATATGATTAGATGTAGGGGAACACCATTCTGCTTTTGCAGCTCAAGAAGGGCATGTTTTACATAGTAAGAGTGGCTGAAGTGCATGCACGGTTTCCTTAACATTTTCAAGATGTTTTTGCCATTGGGTGGAAGACTTCAGGAACCGGGTGACAACCAAATTAAAGACATGCGCCATGCAGGGCGCATTGGTCAGCCCTCCTTGATGCAGTGCTGACACTGAATGTTCGTATTTTACATTTGGTCATGAGACCATTGGTTGCCTGCTCTTGACGTGCACTTGTTTATTTTTTTGTGATTTTATTTGTGGTAAAAATTAACTTTTATTTTATTAAATTTAATAAATAATGACAACTAATAACTAGCCTACTTAAATTATAAATTTAAAACTATCACCAGTGGGCCTGACGGTGCTGCACTAGATATATTGGTCTACTGACAGCCGTTTGGCAATGGCAACTGTAGCTTTATTCAGCTGGCTAATTGCCTCTTTGTGTGCTGAAATGAATACCAGTGTCCACTATTTGCAACAGTTGTTACACATTGTCAGCAGGCTGTACGGTATTGGTGCTTATATGCACTGTGTTATGACATTGATAGTGATGCAAGTGCTGCTGTAGCTGCCTGCTGCCTATCCTATTACTGAGGTTCGTTCAGTGGCGTTCAGATTACAGCTCAGTCCCTCTCTGTGCTGTCCTGGCGGCGCAGTCACTTGCTGAGCTATGATCTACTATTCCGTAGCTAGCACCTTCATAATAGGCCCACTGTGGTCTAAAATCTTAAGCGCTGCCTCCCAACATGTTTCGCCATAGATATGGCGTCTTCAGGGGATCTCGGGTGCTCGAGTAGAACACTTTTTGTGATGTTTGGGTGCTAGAGCATTAAACCAAGCACCCCATGCTCTGAAGAGGGGAGGGTGCCAGGTCCCACTGAGGTCTATGCAGAAGATTGCTGTACAGTGGGGGATTCCCCCAGTGTGAGTCCACACTTAGGAGTCCCTACTCTGACTCCATATATAGCTATGTCCTATATGGAAGCAGTGCTTGGGGACACCCAGTGTCACCGCCAGTTCTGTGAGAAGATCTGGCAGATGTTCTTCTCTACCTCTTGTATGATGTTCTTTGTTTTGGTTTCACTTTCTCATCTCCTTTACTTCTGCCAGGTGTCACTTATTTTGACTAATCGTCTTCCTTTATAATCCCTCCCATACTGCCTCACTTTGCGGTTTATACTACTTCCTGGATGAGGTGTTCACTGCTGGAGGCTGCTTCTGCTGTTTGTTCAGATAAGTCATTTACTTTATTGTGTTTCCTTGCTGGCTTGATTCTAGGTGACCCTGACTCCTTCCGTATTAAGTGCAGGGAGCCGGTGGTCGTGTCCAATCACTATTATAGGGTTTTCAGGTGTCACACAGTATTAGGTACGCGGGCATGCAATCGTCTACCATACAGACCCTTGCATGTGCATAGCAGTCAGATAGAGCTCTTAGGGTTTTATAGGGCTGACCTAAAAGCTCCTTAGTTTGGGATCAAGCCAGTCGCTCGTTTATTTATATGTTCCAGCTATCTGCTAACTTCATCCGTGACATTATAAACCGCAATAACCGTCTTAAGCATGGATCCGGTTTCATCCTTGATTGACCGCATGCAAGGTCTTTCGCTGGAGGTAGCAGATCTCCGTAAAACTGTGTCTCAGTTTCCGGTGAGCAGTTCTGCTGGAGTTCATGGAGTTTGGTCCGAGCCTAAGATCTCACTCCCGGAAACGTTCTCCAGGGGTAGTGAGAATTTTGTTCGCTTTAGAGAGGCTTGCAAACTGAATTTTTGCCTACTTCCCCATTCCTCTGGTGATGAGGAGCAGAGGGTGCGGATCATCATCTCGCTGCTCAGGGATAACGCTCAGTCTTGGGTCTTTTCGCTGCCGGAGGGGGCACGGTCCCTCCAATCGGTGGATACATTTTTTGTAGCCCTGGGGCAGATATATGATGACCTGGATCGTATTGCTCTGGCTGAATCTAAACTGCGTCTTTTATGCCAGGGTAAACAGTCCGCAGAGATATACTGTTCTGAATTTTGGAGATGGGCAGCTGATACTGGTTGGAATGATGCTGCACTCCGAAGTCAATTTTGCCATGGTCTTTCGGAAAGATTGAAAGATGCATTCACTTTTCATGAGAGACCAGCGTCGTTAGAGTCAGCCATGTCTCTAGCTGTTCGTATTGACAGGTGTCTTAGAGAGAGAGAGGAGACTACTCTTTCCTGTCATATTCAGCCCAAAGACAGTCGGGCTGTCTCATCAAGTGCACAGGGGTCTCAGTCTGTCTCAATCCCCTCTGAGGAGGAGGCGATGCAGCTGGGTTTGCTTTCCTCTGATAGTAGAGGATTCAGCTCTCAGAGGAGGGCTTGTTTCTGTTGTGGGGGTATAAATCATTTGGCTAATGTTTGCCCCTCTAAGAGATTTATGGCGTTTTCTGAGGGTAATAAAAACAAAACAAAACCTCAAAAAACCTAAAAAAACTTTCCATTTGCTACTATTGACAAGGTTGATGCGGAAATTGAAGGTTTGCCGTTTGCTTGTAGTTCCCGTTTTCTCCTGCCTGCCAGGGTGGCGCTAGACAGCAAGAACATTGTTTGTGAGATTTTTGTAGATAGTGGAGCAGCTGTCAATCTCATTGATAATCAATTTGCAACAACGCATGGTTTCCAGGTATGCAATTTGGAAAAGGATATACCCTTTTTTGCTATCGATTCCGCTCCACTTTCTCAAAGATCGTTAAAGGGCATAGTTCACAATATCCGTTTGACTGTGGGTGACGCTCATGTTGAGGATATGTCATGTTTCATCTTAAGTGGATTACCTACTCCTCTAGTGTTGGGGCTACCCTGGCTCATTAAACATAACCCCACCATTGATTGGCAAGCAAGGCAAAAAAAAATGGTTGGAGTGAGTTTTGCAGAGAGAATTGCCTCACGGGGTCTCTTTCAGAGGTTTCTACCAAGACTGTGCCATCTTTTCTCTCTGAATTTTCGGAAGTGTTTTCCGAGATTGGTGTCCTGGAGTTGCCCCCTCACCGGGAGTACGACTGCCCTATTAATCTCATCCCAGGCGCCAAGCTGCCAAAATCACGACTATACAATCTCTCCCAACCTGAAAGAGTCGCTATGCGTACTTATATCTCTGAGAGCCTGAGAAAGGGATATATCCGACCCTCGAAGGCACCTGTTGCCGCTGTTTTTTTTTTTCTTACGAAAAAAGATGCTTCCTTAAGATCTTGTCTGGATTTCAGGGAGCTGAACCGTATCATGATTTGTGACCCATATCCGCTTCCTCTGATCCCGGACCTGTTTAACCAGATTGTTGGGGCTAAAGTTTTTTCTAAGTTGGATTTAAGAGGGGCATACAACCTAGTCAGGGTCAGGGAAGGGGACGAATGGAAGACGGCCTTCAAAAACCCTGAGGGTCATTTCGAGAATTTGGTTATGCCCTTTGGTTTGATGAATGCTCCGGCCGTCTTCCAACATTTTGTGAACAGCATTTTTTATCATTTAATGGGGAAATTTGTACTAGTGTATCTAGATGACATTTAGATTTTTTCTCCTGATTTCAAGACTCATCGGGACCACCTATGTCAGGTCTTGCTGATTCTGCGGGAGAATAAATTATACGCTAAACTCGAAAAATGTGTGTTTGCGGTGCTGGAGATTCAATTTCTTGGTTTTCTTCTCTCCGCTTCTGGCTTTCGGATGGACCCTGAGAAGGTCCGCGCTGTGCTTGATTGGGAGCTTCCTGAGAATCAGAAGGCGCTGATGCGGTTTTTGGATTTTGACAATTATTACAGAAAGGTCAATTTGAATTATTCCTCTGTTGTTAAGCCACTCACTGATATGACTAAAAAGGGGGTGGATTTTTCCTTGTGGTCGGTAGATGCGCTTAAAGCCTTTTCTAGTATTAAAGAGAGTTTTGCTTCCGCTCCCATTTTGGTACAACCTGATGTCTCTCTACCTTTTATTGTTGAGGTGGATGCTTCTGAGGTGGGTGTGGGTGCGGTCTTATCTCAAGGTCCCTCTCCTGCCAAATGGCGACCGTGTGCCTTTTTCTCAAGGAAACTCTCCTCTGCAGAGAGAAATTACAATGTGGGAGATAGGGAGTTGTTGGCCATTAAATCAGCTTTTGAGGAATGGTGCCATTGGTTAGAGGGAGCCAGACACCCTATTACCGTGTTTACCGACCATAAGAATCTGGCCTACTTGGAATCGGCCAAGCGTCTGAACCCGAGACAGGCCAGATGGTCTTTGCTCTTTTCTAGATTTAATTTTGTTGTTACGTTCTGCCCTGGGGTTAAAAATGTGAAGGCGGATGCCCTGTCACGTTGTTTTCCCGGGAGGGGGGAACTTTGAAGACCCGGGTCCCATTTTGGCTGAAGGGGTGGTCGTCTCTGCTCTTTATCCTGATTTGGAGGCAGAGGTTCAGGCAGCCCAGGCAGAAACTCCTGATCTTTGTCCTCCTGGGAGGTTGTTTGTGCCTCTTGCTTTACGACACAAGGTTTTTAAGGAGCACCACGATACTGTCCTTGCTGGACACCCGGGGAGTAGAGCCACAGTGGATCTCATTGCTCAGAGATTCTGGTGGCCGGCTCTTCGTAAGACAGTTGAGGGTTTTGTGGCAGCCTGCGAGACCTGTGCTCGTGCCAAGGTCCCTCATTCACGGCCATCGGGTTCTCTCCTCCCATTATGCATTCCTTCCCGTCCTTGGACGCATCTGTCCATGGACTTCATTATGGACCTGCCTCGTTCCTCGGGGAAGACTGTGATTCTGGTGGTAGTGGACTGTTTTAGAAAAATGGCACATTTCATTCCCTTTCCTGGGTTACCCAATGCTAATACGCTGGCGCAAGCGTTTGTTGATCATATTGTTAAATTGCATGGCATTCCTTCAGACATCGTTTCTGATAGGGGCACGCAATTTGTTTTCAGATTCTGGAAGGCCTTCTGTTTTCGCTTGGGGGTTCGGTTGTCGTTCTCTTCTGCTTTTCACCCGCAGTCGAATGGTCAGACCGAACGCGTCAATCAGAATCTAGAGACATATCTGCGCTGTTTTGTGGCGGAGAATCAGGAGGATTGGTATTATTTTTTGTCCCTTGCTGAGTTTGCTTTAAATAACCATCGCCAGGAGTCCTCTGATAAGTCACCATTTTTTGGTGCATATGGGTTTCATCCGCAGTTTGGGACATTCTCCGGAGAGGGGTCTTCTGGTTTACCTGATGAGGAGAGATTTTCCTCATCAATATGAAGAGGATGAGTGAGAGATATAAGTGTGTGGCGGATAAGAGACGTGTGCCTGGTCCGGACCTGAATGTGGGTGATCTGGTGTGGTTGTCTACAAAGAATATCAAACTGAAGGTTCCCTCCTGGAAGTTGGGTCCTAAGTTTATTGGGCTTTACAAGATCTTGTCCGTCATCAATCCCGTTGCCTTCCATCTTGATCTTCCTCAGACTTGGAAGATCCATAATGTTTTTCACAAGTCCCTATTAAAACCTTATGTCCAACCCACTGTACCCTCCTCTTTGCCTCCTCCTCTGATTATTGTTGATGGTAATCTTGAATTTCAGGTCTCTAGGATTGTGGATTTGCACATTATCCACGGTTCTCTTCAGTACCTCGTTCATTGGGAGGGTTATGGTCCTGAGGAGAGGATGTGGGTCCCAGTGGCGGATATTAAGGCCACTCGCCACTCAGGCTTTCCATAGGTCTCATCCTGAGAAGGTGGGCTCTGAGTGTCCGGAGTCCACCCGTAGAGGGAGGGGTACTGTCACCGCCAGTTCTGTGAGAAGATCTGGCAGACGTTCTTCTCTACCTCTTGTATGATGTTTTTTGTTTTGGTTTCACTTTCTCATCTCCTTTCCTTCTGCCAGGTGTCACTTATTTCAACTAATCGTCTTCCTTTATAATCCCTCCCGTACTGCCTCACTTTGCGGTTTATACTACTTCCTGGATGAGGTGTTCACTGCTGGAGGCTGCTTCTGCAGTTTGTTCAGATAAGTCATTTACTTTATTGTGTTTCCTTTCTGGCTTGATTCTAGGTGACCCTGACTCCGTCCGTATTAAGTGCAGGTGGTAGTGTCCCCTCACTATCATAGGGTTTTCAGGTGTCACACAGTATTAGGTACGCGGGCATGCAATCGTCTACCATACAGACCCTTGCATGTGTATAGCAGTCAGGGAGAGCTCTTAGGGTTTTATAGGGTTCACCTATAAGCTTCTTAGTTTGGGATCAAGCCAGTCGCTCATTTATTTATATGTTCCAGCTATCTGCTAACTTCATCCGTGACACCCAGTGCATTTAAATCTAATTTAGCCTCTATTTCTGAAAAGTTTCTGCTGGGATTTGAACTCACAGCCTTCTACATTAGAGGCAAGAATCTTAACCACTCAGCTATAAAGCTGAATGATAAACTGTGTCAGAAAAACCTCATAGTAGTTTCTCATGCAGTAAGTATTCCTATACAGCAGAAGTATCATTTTATATTTAACTGCAGGTTAACATGCAGCTCTATAGCATAGTGGTTAAGGTTCTTGGCTCTAATGTAGAAGGTTGTGAGTTCAAATCCCAGCATAAACTTTTCAGAAATAGACGCTGAATTAGATTAAAATACACTGACTCGAGCATCACGCTCGAGCACACGCGGTGTTCGGCCGAACACCGCGATGCTCGAGTCAAAATGGTGTTCGGCCGAGTATGCTCGATCAACACTACAGGTGAGGCCACAGAGCTTGTTAGCATGCCAACTAAGTGTGGTGTCAGAGGAACCCACCGATTCCTGGCTCTGGGTGTCAACCATTGAAGACAGAGGGATAGGTTGTCAAAACACGACCGCTGGATGAGTGGCAGCTCTGGTCTGCTGCTACTTTTTGCCACTATCTGTTCCTTTGGAGGGCCCTAGCATCTCTTTGTATGACATATAGTACAGTAACAGTAACTGTATATGTAAAATAACTTATTCAATGTCAATGTGGACACACCAATAACAGTAGTATTAGACAGCTTATTCACCCCAATTTGAGAATCAAAGCCTAATGGAACTGCTTATCTATGAAATAAGGTGGACACCCCAATAACAGTAGTATTAGCTTATTGACTCCAATTTGAGAATCAAGGCGTAATAGAATTGCTTATCTATTTAAAAAGGTAGACACCCCAAAAACAGTTAAATTATGCAGCTTATTCACCCCAATTTAAGAATCACTGTGTAATATAATTGCTGATCTATTAAACTAGGTGGGCACCCCAATAACAGTAGTATTAGACAGCTTATTCACCCCAATTTGAGAATCAAGGCCTAAAGGAAATTATTAAACAAGGTGGACACTGTTCAATTAGATAGCTCTGTGCCCTATACAGGGATTAATCCCTTCAGCTTCAGTTTACAGACCCTGCAGTCTCCCTTTGCTCACCTTACAGTGTATAAAAACTCCCTGTGACCTTCCTACACTGTCCCTGCACTCTTACTATCCAATATTCCACAATTAAAGGCTTCTTGAGCACTGTCCCTAGCACTTGTTTTTAGCACAAGGCCACAACATATCAAATGTGAAAAAGGTGAAAGGATATGAAAACTTTTGGAATGCATTGTACAGCACAGTTTTAAAAGCTGTCACACCATAGAATAAACACATTTCCACATAGAATGTCCACTGTGGTAGACAATTTAGTACCTTACATTTATAATACTTATACTGTAATCTAGCATCAGGGCAGGTGATGCAATAATTGCCCAACCATTCCAGGGCTGCAAACTACAGACCACAGAATAATAAAACATAATACAGCATAAAAAAAAAAAACATACTGTATCAAAGGGGCATGAAATACTGGACCCATAAATAGATCATCTCATCTGTAACTGTAAATGAATCTCTTGCCACTCAGGTTCTGAATAAAAATGACATAATTTATGGACTGCACCTGTCCGCAGCCATGCTTGAGCTGACAAAAGTGACAAAGAATAGAAGTGACAGGTAAAGTCATGTTGTTAATACATTAAGGCCAATTGTATTCTCGCCAGCGCAAGACAAATTGGATTTAAGTCACATGAAATACCGGCTTAGAGAGGACACTGTGGTTCCACTTCGCGGCTCGGCCGGAGGTTACGCGGTGCTGATTACTCTACTCTCGCTTCCGCTCATTTTGTGAACGCTACAAAATCTGAATTATGGGCAGGGGGGACAAGAATCAATACAAGGGAGAGAGAAGAACAATCAATAGAATGAAGCACAGATTAGTTTGATTTTTTATATGGCAAGCTAGGATGACAATTATTGTTGTCTACCTATACATATATAGTGGGAATTAGCAATTAACTCTGTAGTGATGGGCAAAATGGGATCAAATGCAGTCAGAGACAGTAGCCCAGAAGTCCAATTCAAAAAGGGCTTTGCCTGTTCTTTATCGTGTTGCACAAAATAAACATTTAAGTGATATTTGTCAAAATTGGTGTGAAGGAAACTGGCTTAGGGCTCTTTCACACTTGCGTTGTCCGGATCCGTCGTGTACTCCATTTGCCGGAAGTGCCCACCGGATCCGTAACACCGCAAGTGAACTAAAAGCATTTGAAGACTGATCCGTCTTCAAAATGCGTTCAGTGTTACTATGGCAGCCAGGACTCTATTAAAGTCCTGGTTGCCATAGTAGTAGTGGGGAGCGGGGGAGCAGTATACTTACCGTCCGTGCGGCTCCCGGGGCGCTCCAGAATGACGTCAGAGCGCCCCATGCGCATGGATGACGTGATCCATGCGATCACGTCATCCATGCGCGTGGGGCGCCCTGACGTCACTCTGAAGCGCCCCGGGAGCCACACGGACGGTAAGTATACTGCTCCTCCGCTCCCCACTACACTTTACCATGGCAAACAGGACTTTAGCGTCCTGGCAGCCATGGTAACCATTCAAAAAAAGCAAAACGTTGGATCCGGTAATGCGCCGAAACGACGTTTAGCTTAAGGCCGGATCCGGATTAATGCCTTTCAATGGGCATTAATTCCGGATCCGGCCTTGCGGCAAGTGTTCAGGATTTTTGGCCGGAGCAAAAAGCGCAGCATGCTGCGGTATTTTCTCCGGCCAAATAACGATCCGGTCCTGAACTGAAGACATCCTGAACGGATTTCTCTCCTTTCAGAATGCATTGGAATAATCCTGATCAGGATTTTTCCGGCATAGAGCCCCGACGACGGAACTCTATGCCGGAAAAGAACAACGCAAGTGTGAAAGAGCCCTCAGTTGCCCACAGCAACCAATCAGTTTTTATTTTTAATTTTGAAAGGAGTTCTGAAAAATAAAGTGTAATCTAATTGTTTGCTATGGGCAACTAAACCAGTTTTTTTTTACACCAGTTTTGATAAATCTCCCCCACAATCTTTACATTCAGGTCCAAAACACAAATCAGCCACTCCTCGGCTAAGAGCTAATGTACCCATAGGACCCAAGGGTTGTACAGTCGTGGCCAAAAGTTTTGAGAATTACATAAATATTGGAAATTGGAAAAGTTGCTGCTTAAGTTTTTATAATAGCAATTTGCATATACTCCAGAATGTTATGAAGAGTGATCAGATGAATTGCATAGTCCTTCTTTGCCATGAAAATTAACTTAATCCCCAAAAAAACTTTCCACTGCATTTCATTGCTGTCATTAATGGACCTGCTGAGATCATTTCAGTAATCGTCTTGTTAACTCAGGTGTGAATGTTGACGAGCACAAGGCTGGAGATCATTATTTCAGGCTGATTGGGTTAAAATGGCAGACTTGACATGTTAAAAGGAGGGTGATGCTTGTAATCATTGTTCTTCCATTGTTAACCATGGTGACCTGCAAAGAAACGCGTGCAGCCATCATTGCGTTGCATAAAAATGGCTTCACAGGCAAGGATATTGTGGCTACTAAGATTGCACCTCAATCAACAATTTATAGGATCATCAAGAACTTCAAGGAAAGAGGTTCAATTCTTGTTAAGAAGGCGTCAGGGCGTCCAAGAAAGTCCAGCAAGCGCCAGGATCGTCTCCTAAAGAGGATTCAGCTGCGGGATCGGAGTGCCACCAGTGCAGAGCTTGCTCAGGATGGCAGCAGGCAGGTGTGAGCGCATCTGCACGCACAGTGAGGTGAAGACTTTTGGAAGATGGCCTGGTGTCAAGAAGGGCAGCAAAGAAGCCACTTCTCTCCAAAAAAAACATCAGCGACAGATTGATCTTCTGCAGAAAGTTTGGTGAATGGACTGCTGAGGACTGGGGCAAAGTCATATTCTCTGATGAAGCCTCTTTCCGATTGTTTGGGGCATCTGGAAAAATGCTTGTCCGGAGAAGAAAAGGTGAGCGCTACCATCAGTCCTGTCTGTGTCATGCCAACAGTAAAGCATCCTGAGACCATTCATGTGTGGAGTTGCTTCTCATCCAAGGGAGTGGGCTCACTCACAATTTTGCCCAAAAACACAGCCATGAATAAAGAATGGTACCAAAACACCCTCCAACAGCAACTTCTTCCAACAATCTAACAACAGTTTGGTGAAGAACAATGCATTTTCCAGCACGATGGAGCACCATGCCATAAGGCAAAAGTGATAACTAAGTTGCTCGGGGACCACAACGTTGACATTTTGGATCCATGGCCTGGAAACTCCCCAGATCTTAATCCCATTGAGAACTTGTGGTCAATCCTCAAGAGGCGGGTGGACAAACAAAAACCCACGAATTCTGACAAACTCCAAGAAGTGATTATGAAAGAATGGGTTGCTATCAGTCAGGAATTGGCCCAGAAGTTGATTGAGAGCATGCCCCAGTCGAATTGCAGAGGTCCTGAAAAAGAAGGGCCAACACTGCAAATACTGACTCTTTGCATAAATGTCATGTAATTGTCGATAAAAGCCTTTGAAACGTATGAAGTGTGTGTAATTATATTTCACTACATCACAGAAACAACTGAAACAAAGATCTAAAAGCAGTTTAGCAGCAAACTTTGTGAAAACTAATATTTGTGTCATTCTCAAAACTTTTGGCCACGACTGTACATGTCTATTCTGCACAAGGTAAGGACAAGTCCTGTGGAATCCCTGCCTGGTTCATTTTAATGAACGTGAGCTTGTCCATATTGGATGTGTACAGGCGGCTACGCTTGTCTGTGATAACGCCTTCTGCCATGCTAAACACACATTCAGACAATGCACTGGCTGCAGGGCAGGCCAGCACCTCCAAGGCTTAAACGGCAAGCTCAGCCCATGTGCCTATTTGGAGACCCAGAAGTTGAAGAGGGCAGACCCATCATTCAGTACGTGTAGGCGTGTGCACACATACAGCTCCACCATGTTGCTGAAATGCTGCCTCCTGCTAAGACGTTCCATATCAGCTGGTGGTGCTAGCTGTTGTGGCGTGCTGACAAAGCATTTCCACATTTCAGCAATGCTAACCCTACCTTCTGAGGTGCTGGCGGTGCCCCAGCTGCGTTGGTGACCTCTTCCTCCTCCTCTTCCTTCTCCTTGTACTTCCACTGTGCCCCCGCTGTCAGGTGGGAATGCCATCAGCAGCACGTCTACCAGCGTGCGCTTGTACTTGCGCATCTTACTATCACGCTCCAGTGACGGAATTAAGAATGCTACGTTGTCCTTGTAACGGAAATCCAGCAGCATGGCTACCCAGTAATCAGCACAAGTTAGAATGTGGCCAACTCGGCGGTCGTTGCAGAGACACTGCAGCATATAATCGCTCATGTGTGCCATGCTGCCCAGAGGCCTCTGTATCCCCCCAGCCACGCACCAGTGATGCCCATAAAGCTGTCTTGGGTGCCACTTTGCTGTGAATACGGTTCCTCCACCTCCTCCTCCACCTCCACCTCGTCATCCTCCAGAACTGTGCCCTGGCTGGACAATTGTGTACCTGGCATATGTTGGTGCAGGAACCCACCCTCAGAGCCATTTGTGAATGACTTGCCTGAAACCCTTGTAAATGATCCCTCTTCCTCCCATGCCACATCCTCTTCCATCATCGCCCGAAGCATTTTTTTCAAGGAAGCATAAAAGTGGGATAGTAACGCTGAGAACGGCGTTATCGGCACTGGCCATGTTGGTGGAGTACTCGAAACAACGCGACAAGGCACACAGGTCTCAAATGGAGGTCCACTCATTGGTGGTGAAGTGGTGCTGTTTCGCAGAGCGACTCACCAGTGCGTGCTGCAGCTGAAACTCCACTATCGCCTGCTGCTGCTCATACAGTCTGTCCAGCATGTGCAAGGTGGAGTTCCACGTTGTGGGCACGTCGCATATGAGGCGGTGAGTGGGAAGGGCGAAGTTACGCTTCAGCGCTGACAGGAAAGTATCAGCAGGGTGAGAACGCCGAAAGTGCGCACAGACGGCCCGCACTTTCTGCAGCAGCTCTAAAATATTGGCGTAATTTTTCAGGAATTTCTGCACCACCAAATTCAGCACATGCGCCAGGCAAGGAATGTGCATCAAACAGGCTAGTCCCAGAGCTGCTATGAGATTTTGCCCATTATCGCACACCAGCAGGCCTGGCTTGAGGCACACTGACACCAACCACTCATCGGTCTGTTGTTCCATGCCCGTCCACAGCTCCTACGCGGTGTGGGGTTTGTCCCCCAAACAGATAAGTTTTAAAACTACCTGCTGTTGTTTACCCCTGGCTGTGATGAAGTTAGTGGTGAAAGTGTTACGCTGACCGGATGAGGAGGCGGTAGAGGATGAGGATGCGGAGTAGGAGGAGGAAGCAACAGGAGGCAAAGCGAAACTCCCTGCAATCCTCTGTGGTGGAAGGACATGCGCTAAACTGCTATCCAGCTCAGGCCCAGCCAGCACTGTATTTACCCAGTGTGCTGTTAGGGAGATATAACATCCCTGAACGTGCTTACTGGTCCACGTATCCGTTGTTAGGTGGACCTTACCACAGATGGCATTGCGCAGTGCAACCTGATTTTGTCCCCCACTTGGTTGTGCAGGGAAGGGATGGCTTGCCTGGAAAAGTAACCATAAGGCTTTTTAAAACTCTCAGTCTCCACCAGACGGAATTACAAAGGCCAGGAATTTTCAAATGCTGGCATTCAGGGCCAGGAATCATGGGTGGGTAGGGGGTACTTCCTCTTTCGCTCCAGTGTTTGGGAGATAGACAGCTGTCCGCTTTCATGGGACATTGTGGAGATGTTTGGTGACCCAGGTGGTTGAGTTGATGGCACATCCTCTGTTTGCGGGGTGGCAGGTGCCACTGTCACTCCAGAGGGGGATGAAGAGGCCGAGACTGCAGCAGAAGAGGAAGCATGAGGAGCCAGAGACCTTTCTTGGTTTTTGAGGTGTCTACTCCACTGCAGCTCGTGCTTTGCACGTAGATGCCTGGTCATGCAGGTTGTGCTCAGATTTAGAATGTTTATGCCTCGCTTCAGGCTCTGATTTCACAGCGTGCAAACCACTCGTGTCTTGTCATCAGCACATTGTCTGAAGAACTGCCACGCCAGGGAAATCCTTGAAGCTGGCTTTGGTGTGCTCGGTCCCTTGGTGCGGTGGGCAGTAGCAGGAGTACTTTCTAGGGTACGGCCGCTCCGCTTTTGTACCCTTCTCCCTCTTTGCTGTGCTGGTGGCTCTGTGCGACCACCGCCTCTTCCTCTGACTAGACAGGTCATTCGCATGACCTTGATTTCATGTGGGGTCGAGGACCTCATCGTCCTCCACATCATCTTCCACCCAGTCTTCACCCCTGCGCTCCTTGTCAGTCTGCACACTGCAGAAAGCCCCAGCAGTTGGCACCTGTGTTTCATCATCATCCGAGACATGCTGCGGTGGTCCTCCCATGTACTCATCCTGAAACATAAGTAGTTGGGCATCGGTGCACTCAATCTCTTCCACTTCTGGGGCAGGGCTATGTGGATGGCCCACGGAAACCCTGCTCTAGCAGAGTCATCAAAAAGCAGAAGAGACTGCTGCATGACTTGGGGCTCAGACTGCTTGGCTGATTTGCAAGGGGGTGAGGTGAAATACTGATGGCCATGGGCTGCAGGTGCCAACTCTGATCTTTCAGCAAGGGACTGGGTGGGAGACAATGTGAAGGAACTGGAGGCATTGTCAGCCACTGAATCTACTATTGTCTGTACTTGTTCTGGCCTCACCATTCGTAGAGCCGCATTCGGCCCTACCAAATAACGCTGAAGGTTCTGTCGCCTACTCGCACCTGCGGAAGATGTTTATCTTGTGCGTGTAGTTGACACAGATGGATCACATCCTCTCCCTGCAACAGGAGCTCCACCAACACCAGCAGCACCACGACCAGGGCCACGTCCCTTATTTGACGCTCTCTTCATTCTTTGCGTTCACCCACCAAACTAACAGATGGTTTATATCAGACAATGTAACCGCCAATAGTGAACAATTAAGTTGACAGACAGTAAGGCACTGCCGGTGTCATAAAGAGGAACAAATTATTGAGGTCACACAACAGTGTTACAGGCGAATTTTATACAATTACTTCACTGTCACAAATTTTTTTAATTTGTCAACCAACAATGTAACAGCAGTATTGACTGGTTGTATTGGACTCTCAGAAATGCAGCAAAGGCCCCAAATGTAGTATCTTGCACAAAATTATATATTTTTTTAAACCAGAATATAACAGCAGTATCTAACGCTTGTATTGGACTCTCAGAAATGCAGCAAAGGCCACAAATGTAGTATCTTGCACAAAATAAGTGTTTTTTTAAACCAGAATATAACAGCAGTATGTAACGCTTGTATTGGACTGTCACAAATGCAGCAAAGGCCTCAATTGTAGCATCTTTCACAAAATGGGTGTTTTTTTTAAAACCAGAATATAACAGCAGTATTTAACGCTTGTATTGGACTCTTAGAAATCCAGCAAAGGCCGCAAATGTAGTATCTTGCACAAAATGGGTGTTTTTTTAAACCACAATATTACAGCAGTATTTAAAGCTTGTATTGGACTGAGAAATGCTGCAAAGGCCGCAAATGTAGTATTTAGCACAAAATGGGTCTTTTTTAAAAACTAGAATATAACTGCAGTATTTAATGCTTATATTGGACTGTCAGAAATGCAGCAAAGGCCACAAAGGTACTTTATGGAAAAAAAAATAAGATTTTTTTCACCCACAATTAAACTGATGGATTTAACTGATTTTCGTTCACTATCACAAATGCAGTGCAGGGCGCAAATGTACTTTTTAGCAAAAAATAAATAATTTGTCCCCACAGAATCTAACAAATGGATTTACTTGGACTGTGAATATGTCACCCCCGGGTCCCTGAACTCAGACGGATTACCTATATTATTTTTCCTTCCCCTGGCACATATGCAGTGCAGGTGCACTTAAAAAATGGCTATATGTTGCCCACTGAACGAAAAGAACAGGATTAAATTATTGTCCCTGGCACATATGCAGTGCTGGTGTACTGAACTTGCACAAAATGGCCACCAATGCCCCACCTAACTAACAGGCGGATAAAACGTATCTTTCTGTGTGACTGGGCTCAGTGCAGGGTACAAAAATTTTGCACTGAACCCACAAAATCGCTGTAGATCGCAGAGTGAAAAACAAGTTGTGATGTGATATCAGATAGATTCTTTCCTTTTCTCTCCCTCACAGCAGCAGCATCCTATCCCTCCAATAGTAAGAGCAGAGTGACGTGCTTATATAGAGGCTGGGTCACATGCTGCACTTGCCAATCACAGCCATGCCATTAGTAGGCATGGCTGTGATGGCTTCTAAGGGTACACAAGTTAAACGCTTGTTGATTGGCTGCCCTGCAGCCTTTCAAAAAGCGTCATTAAATCGGCGAACACCGAACTCGAACCTGAACTTTTACTGAAATGTTCGGGTCTGGGGTCAAAAAATCCTGAAGTTTGGTACGAACTCAAACTTTACAGTTCGGGTTCGCTCAACCCTAATCATCAGCAAAAATGGACAGCATCATAGATGAACATTCTACACTTCCCGTTATCGGTGACCATGGTTCTTATTTCCAGTTGGTGAGGAGACAGCCAGTATTAAATTTCTTGGTTGATGACACGGAGCAGTTTCTCCCCGGTGTGACTTCGTTTGACCAGGTTGACCAGGTGCATAACCATGTGACAACGCCGTGCTTTGCACAGATCATATGCTGGCAGACCACTGTGAACTGTGCCTACAGTGGAGGCTGAGGAAAAGGTGGAGGATGAGGAGGCAGAGAAGGACATTGGCTTAGAAATCCCACAATACAACGCTGTGGCGGTATTGCCATCAACTGGCCAACTTGCTGGTATGCCTTAGCCGTATCCACATTTGCGCAGTGGGCTGTAAAGGACATATATTGTCCTTGGACATAGTTACAGCTTCACACGTCAGTGCTGGCATGAACTGTACTAGACACAGACAGGCTCAAGGACTGGCCCACCTTCTGCTCAACATATGTGTGCAGGGCTGATATAGGTTTTTTAGAGAAGTAATGACGGCTTGCGACTCTCCACCTTGGGTGGGCACAAGCCATCAGTTCTCTAAAATGTCCAGAGTCCACAATATGGAAAGGAAGTGACTGTAGTACTAGCAACTTAGCCAGGTGCACGTTAAGCTTCTGTGCCATTGGATTCGTGCATGCATACTGTTGCTGGCAAAACACATGATGAGGAGCAATAGACCAAAGGAAGGAAAGACTGCTTCCTTCTGCTGAGGTTGAGGAGCCCTGACTGCTGGAGAACGCGTTGCGGGTCGGTAGGAAATGCAGCACTTGCTGAGTCAGCCTGTACCACTATATTAGTAATACAATTTTCCCAGGACACTTTATGGTGATGCTCCATGTGTTGACACAGTGCTGTGGTGCCAACATTAGCACCCTGACTGCGCTTCACCTTCTGCCCACATATCCTGCATACCGGCACGCTATCATCCCCTAGAGAATTTATAAAAAATTCCCACGAGTATGGCATTTTACCCCCAACAATCCGTGCTGAATGCCTGCCGCTGTCTTTATGTACCCATGCACCGCTAGTTGTTTCCTGACAGGTAGGCTCCTGAGTAGCAGATGGTCTACCCCAGGCGCGTTTGGATATAGATCTCCCACTGATTCCACCCTGCTGCCTCATCTGCATACTGCCACCATGCTGCTGTCTCATGGGCCTGCTGCCACCCTCACCCCCTGATGATGCCCCCTCTTCACCCGTCTCCCACGTGCGATCGGCTATATCATCATCGTCTGTTCGTAACTTATGTCACCCTCACCAGTTTCATGGCCACGTCACTGACTGCTCGCAATACATTTACCTATCCGACTCTCATCATTGCCACTTGCACGCCTAAGGGAGGACACAGCAGACCTCTCTCCCAAGTATGTGCTGTCTGTAGCTGCTAACTGTCTTCACTAAGCTTGTCCAAGCGGAGCAGATCTGGCAGCATGCATAGCTTCCTGTACAGAAGGAGAAACCAAAGAAAGAGGCAGTTGCAGGACCAGTGAGGGCAGAGGTTGTTCCTGGGCCATGCCAACTAAGTGTGGTGTCAGAGGAACTCACCAATTCCTGGTTGTGTGTATCTGTTGTCACCTGAGAGCGAGTCAACCCTTCCAGTACAGTTGGATGACAGTGGCAGCTGCTACCACCACCCCTTCTCCTGCTACTTGTGGTGGCTACAACAACATTTTTTCCACTTCCCATTCTTTTTGAGGGCCTAGGCAACTGTCTGTTGGCCATAGTGTACAATAACTGAATCAGTAATGTAACAGATGAAGTATTTATGGTGCAGCAGTTAGACTAGAAAAATGCACCTATATATTATACCGCCTGTTGACAATGAGTCTGATACATTGTAAGTATATGTATAATTGAACAGATTCATTATTAATGGCGCAGCAGATGAACTAGGTACACGCGCATATATATTAGACCAGCTGTTGAGATTAAGTCTGATGCACAGTCAGTCTAGGTATAACAGACCCGATTAAGTATAAATGGCCCAGCAGATAAACTATATAAATGTGCCTATACTGTATATTAGACCTCCTGTTGACAAGTAGTGAGATGCACCGTATGTCTATGTAAAACTGAACAGGTTAATAATTAATGGCGAAACAGATAAACTAGGTCAGGGATGCTCAACCTGCGGTCCTCCAGCTGTTGCAAAACTACAACTCCCAGCATGCCCTAATAGTTGTAGGCTATCCAGGCATGCTGGGAGTTGTAGTTTTTCAACAGCTGGAGGGCCACAGATTGGGCATGCCTGAACTAGGTAAACACGTCTAAATATAAGACCGGCTATTGAGGCTAAGTCTGATGCACAGTCAATCTGTGTATAACATAACAGATTAAGAATGAATGGCACAGCAGTGGAACAAGATTCCCCGATTACACTGCCTCTGCAGTCTACCTATGCTCTCCCTACAGTGTCTGAAAACTCTCCCTACACTGTCCCTATCCAATATTCTAAAATTAAAAGATTTCTAAAACACCATCACTTTCACTTGCCTTGTCTCTCCCTATGTTCAGCTCACAGTAAAATGGTGGAGACCAGGCGGGATTAGGCTTTTTTTTGGGCTATGACATCAGAGGGGATGGCTATCTGCTGATTGGCTAGCTGCACAGCATTATGGGTCATATCTTCCCAGCTTCTTACTTTCACTTTGTACATGTGTAGCCACCTATTTAGGAAAAAAACTGATTAATTACAATGAAGTGAGAGGAAATTCAGATTCATAGCGAATTGAAGTTTTCCTGAAATTCAAATTGAATTCAATTTGTTTCACTTTGATTCGCTGAACACTAATTCTAAGCTTTCTAATGTCTTAAAAAAAATTAAATGACATTTACAAAATGACGCCAATACAAAGTAGACACATGGGAAATGTTAAGGAAGAACCTTTTTTCGAGGTGTCACTATCCGTCTTAGGACTCAGGCACACAAACGTATATTTTGTCTGTATCCGATCTGCATTTTTTTGCGGGTCAGATACGGACTAATTCACCTAAAGGGGGCCGCAAAAGATGCAGACAGTGTGCTGTCCACATCCGTATGTCCGTTCCATGGCATCCGCAAAAATATAGAACATGTCCTATTCTTGTCCACATTAGACACAAGGATAGGACTGTTCTATTATGGCCTGGACATTCTGTCCTGCAAAATGCAGAACGCACACGGCTGGTATCCAGGGGTTGCAGACTACGGTCATGTTCATGAGCACTTAAAGGCAGAAAAATTCAATTTTCTAAAATTTTTCCTAGTTTTCTGTAAATTTTAGATCTTTTTAATAAATAAAGGCAAAACATATTGACTCAAATTTACCACTAACATGAAATACAATGTGTCATGAGAAAACGATCTCAAAATCGCTTGGATAGGTAAAACCATTCCAGAGATATTACCATATAAAGTGGCATAAGTGGCATATGTCAGATTTGCAAAAATCGGCCTGGTACTTAAAGATGGAAGGTGGCTCGGTACTTAAAGAGTTAAACATATAGGCTTCCGTGACTATACAAGTGGCTTAATACCAACCACTCTAACAAAATTACATTAACGTGTGTTACCTCACACCAGGAGTAGATGTCCACTTTGATGCTAATAACTAGTGTTGAGCGAGCATGCTCGGCCAAACTGCTATTCGGCTCGAGCATCGCTATGCTCTGCACATATCTGTACTCGGCCGAGTACCGCATGTGCTCTACCGCTATGCTTGAGTCTCCTCCCCGCAGGTTTCTTGGCTGCTATGCAGCCAATAAACGTGAAGGTAAGTACTGCCATCACTGTAATGCCGTAGCCTTGTTGGTTACTGGCATTACAGTGATTGGCTGGCCGGAACACGTGATCGGGTGCTATATAGTACCCAATGTCACGTGTTCGGCTCAATATTAGTCAAGGAGAGCTGCACTTAGAAAGGGACAGATAGTGTAGGGAGTGTGATCGCAATCTATTTAGTTGAAAAACGTTTCAAAGACCCAAAACTCCTTTTAAGGACTATTGTGTGTGGTGGCAGCAATATAATATAGCCATAATTTTTTTCCCCCCATACTTTTTCTATAGAGGGTGTCTGCAGTGACTTGTGAAATCGGTGCAATACCTTCTTTGTGTCAGGGCCAGAGATAGAAAAAATATAAGTATATTTCTTCCATACTTTTACATACTTTTCCTATAGAAGGGTGTCTGCAGTGACTTCTGACATCTGTGCAATACCTTGCGCATGTCAGGGCCAGAGATAGAAAAAATATAAGTGAAATATATTTTCCTTTTTCCATACTTTTACGTACTTTTTCCATATACAGTGCTTGCTGTGAACTGTGACATCCGTGACACATCTTGTGTGTCAAGCGTGCATATAACATTTATTATGAAGAAGGCGAGCATTAAGGGACGAGGAAGTGGCTGTGATGCTGATGGTGCACGCACAGGCCATGGCCCTGGGCCCGTTGAAACTGTGCCTGCTGCCAGAACACAAGAAAAACAATCATCCACGATACCTAGCTTCATGTCCCATTTTGCAGGGCGTCGCAGGACAAAACTCTTGAAGTCAGACCAGTGCAACCAGGTGGTCGGTTGGATTGCAGCAGATAATGCTTCCAGTCGGTTAAGCACCACCATGTCTTCCACCAAGTCCAGTCTCAGTAGCCAAGTGTCTGGTCAACAGAATCCTCAACCTGATTCTCCTTCCTCCCACCATGGAGAGTCTGGCCAAAGAAGTGATCCTACACTCTGATATTCCAAGTAGTGATGATCACGAATATTCGAATTGCGAATTTTAATCGCGAATATCGGCACTTTGAGAATTTGCGAATATTTAGAATATCGCAAAATATATTCGTAATCGCGAATATTCCAATTTTTTAAAATACCAGTTCATGCAAATTTTTATGCGATTTCTTTAGGCGAATTTTATGCGAGTTTTCGCAATCAAGAAAATAATGCCTAGAGATCATAAATTCGCGAATTCTCGAATATATGGCGAATATTCACCCAAATATTCGCGAAATATCGTGAATTCAAATATTGCCCCTGCCGCTCATCACTTATTCCAAGGAGCTTTTTTCTTTGCCATTACTTGATTTGGCCCTATCTCCAAGCACACTTGAAGAGGGACATGTGATCTTGTGCCATGATTCCCAATCTCTACAGCATCCATAGTCACAAGAAGATGAGGGTGGGGAACGGCAATTAGTTTTTAATGAGGTGGATGATGATGAAACACAGTTGCCAATGAGACAACCGCAATTACTCTCTCCAGAGGTTGATAAAGAGGATGATACAGAGTTTTCAATCACTGAGGTTGTGGTTGGGTCAGCAAATCAGGAGCATGATCAGAATGAGGAAGTTGAGGAAGAGGACTTGGTGGACAATGAGGTCACTGACCCAACCTGGGAAGGTGGAAAGCCGAGCGAGGACAGCAGTACAGAGGGGGAGCGATCTGCAGCACCGCAACAGGCTGGAAGAGGCAGTGGGGTGGCAAAAGGGAGAAGGCGGGCCATACCAAACAGGCCCTCAACTGTTCCATGGAGCATCCCCTTGCGTAAATCTCCCTTGCCAAGGGGTAGGTGTTCCGCAGTATGGCGCTTTTTTTAGGAAAGTGTGGAGGACAAAAGAATAGTAGTTTGCAACCTGTGCCACACCAAAATGAGCCGGGCGTGAACACTAGCAAACTCACCACCACCAGCATGATCCGCCACATGGTATCCAAGCACCGTAATAAGTGGGACAAACACCTGGGTCCGCAATCTGTCTGCGGGTCACACCACTGCCTCCTCTTCCCCTATGGTACGTGCTGGCCAATCGTCTGTCGAAGGAGTAGGCGAGGATGCCTCCTGCCCTGCACCTGGACCTTCGCAAGCACCATCAGCGACCATATTTACTTCCCTGTCCCAGCGCAGCGTCCAAATATCCTTACTCCAGGCATTTGTACGCAAGTGCAAATACCCAGCCACCCATTCACAGGCCACAGCAATAAATGCGCACCTTTCAAAATTACTGGCCCTGGAAATGTTGCCATTAAGGCTTGTGGACACTGAGGCCTTCTGCAGCCTGATGTCGGCGGCCATCCCACGGTACTCTGTCCCTAGCCGCCACTATTTTTCAAGGTGTGCTGTGTCCGCCTTACACCAAACGTGCCCTGACCACGCAGTTACTGGGAAGGTCCACTTAACCACGGACACATGGACAAGTGCATTCGGGCAGGGACGCTACATTTCCCTGATGGTACACTGGGTGAACGTTGTGGAGGCCGGGAGTGAGTCGTACCCTGGGATGGCACAGGTGCTTCCGACGCCAAAGATTGTGGGCTCTTACCTCGATCAGGGTTTCCGCCAGCACCTACGTTAGTGGCTCCAAACCCACCTTCTCCTCCTCTGCCTCCTCCTTAACTTCCACCTCTGAATTATCAGCAAGCAGCACCAGTCAGCCATCAGCCAGTAGCTGGAAGCAGTGTAGCACTGCAGTGGGGAAGCATCAACAGGCCGTGCTGAAGCTGATATGCTTAGGGGACAAACAGCACACTGCCGCAGAGCTGTTGCAGGTGATAAGAGACCAGACTGAGCTGTGGCTCTGGCCACTCAACCTACAACCAGGCATGGCTGTGTGTGATAATGGCCGTAACTTGGTGGCAGCTTTGGAGCTCCGCAAGCTCACACACATACCATGCCTAGCCCACGTCTTAAACTTAGTGGTTCAGCGGTTTCCCAAAACCTGCCCCAATTTGCCTGAGCTACTGGTGAAGGTGCGCCGCGTGTGTGCACATTTCCACAAGTCATCGACAGCTTCAGCCGGTCTGTCAATGCTGCAGCAGAGCTTAAAATTGCCAGCTCACCAGTTGTTGTGCGACGTGAGCACGCACTGGAACTCCACGTTCCACATGTTGGCCAGGCTTTGTGAGCAGCAGAGGGCAGTAGTGGAATACCAGCTGCTACATGGTCATCGCAATTCCAGTCAGCTTCCGCTAATCAGAAGCGAGGAGTCGGCATGGATGTCTGACCTCTGTGTAGTTTTAAGAAACTTTGAGGAATCAACACAGATGGTGAGCGGCGATAACGCTATTATCAGCGTAACCATCCCACTTCTCTGTCTACTCAAAAGCTTGCTGCTCACAATTAAGGCCGACGCTTTGGATGTGGAAGTGTTGGAAATGGGGGAAGAAGATATTACACAGGGTGATAGCCAGACCACCCTCCGTCCGTCTTCTTAGCTCAAATTTGACGATGAAGAGGAGACGGTTGCCTCCACAACAGAGGGTAGTACCCATGGAAGTTTAATTCCATCTGTTCAGCGTGGGTGGGCAGAAGAGGATGAGGAGATGGACAGTCATCCTCCTGATGACGACAGCAAAGTCTTGCCTGTTGGTACTCTGGCACACATGGCTGACTTCATGTTAGGCTGCCTTTCCCACGACCCACGCATTATACGCATTTTAGACATGGATTACTGGTTGTTCACCTTTGTCGACCCCCGCTACAAAGAGAACTTCTCATCTATCATTCCTTTGCTGGAGAGGACAAGCAAAACGGTGCTATACCAGAAGGTCCTTGTTGAAAAATTTCTCCAAAGTTGAAAGGGCAGACATCCAAATGGATCATCGCCGTCAAGGGGATGTGCGATCGCCTAGAAGTTATTTAGAGTCAACAAAGTGGCAGCAGGCCCTCACCTACAATTCCAGTCTTCAGTAGCCAAGAGTCTGGTCAACACAATCCTCACCATGACGGCACACTTGGTGAACGTTGTGGAGGCCAGAAGCAAGTCAGCTGCTGGCACCAGACTTGCCCTACAATAGATCCTTGTTAACAAAAAATGTACTCATTCCAGTAACAGGGCCTCTTAACCCCTTCAGAACCCTGCCATTTTTAAGGACCAGACCATTTTTTGCAAGTCTGAAATGTGTCACTTTATGTGGTGATAACTTTAAAATGCTTTTACTTTATTAAAAAAATGGCAAATTTACCAAAAATTTTGAAAAATTAGCAAATTTCCAAATTTCAATTTCTCTACTATTATAATAGATAGTAATACCTCCAAAAATAGTTATTCCTTTACATTCCCCATACACTGCGTGCAGAATTATTAGGCAAATTAGTATTTTGACCACATCATCCTCTTTATGCATGTTGTCTTACTCCAAGCTGTATAGGCTCGAAAGCCTACTACCAATTAAGCATATTAGGTGATGTGCATCTCTGTAATGAGAAGGGGTGTGGTCTAATGACATCAACACCCTATATTAGGTGTGCATAATTATTAGGCAACTTCCTTTCCTTTGGCAAAATGGGTCAAAAGAAGGACTTGACAGGCTCAGAAAAGTCAGAAAACGCATACGGACGTCTGAATTAAGCCTTACAGGGGCGTGATCAATGACTGTGGAGATCACCCCATATAGACTCCCTGATCACCCCCCTGTCATTGATTACCCCCCTGTAAAGCTCCATTCAGACGTCTGCATGATTTTTACGGATCCACTGATAGATGGATCGGATCCGCAAAACGCATACGGACGTCTGAATGGAGCCTTACAGGGGCGTGATCAATGACTGTGGTGATCACCCCATATAGACTCCCTGATCACCCCCCCTGTCATTGATTACCCCCCTGTCATTGATCACCCCCCTGTAAAGCTCCATTCAGACGTCCGCATGATTTTTACGGATCCACTGATAGATGGATCGGATCCGCAAAACGCATACGGACGTCTGAATGGAGCCTTACAGGGGCGTGATCAATGACTGTGGTGATCACCCCATATAGACTCCCTGATCACCCCCCTGTCATTGATTACCCCCCTGTCATTGATCACCCCCCTGTAAAGCTCCATTCAGACGTCCGCATGATTTTTACGGATCCACTGATAGATGGATCGGATCCGCAAAACGCATACGGACGTCTGAATGGAGCCTTACAGGGGCGTGATCAATGACTGTGGTGATCACCCCATATAGACTCCCTGATCACCCCCCCTGTCATTGATTACCCCCCTGTCATTGATCACCCCCCTGTAAAGCTCCATTCAGACGTCCGCATGATTTTTACGGATCCACTGATAGATGGATCGGATCCGCAAAACGCATACGGACGTCTGAATGGAGCCTTACAGGGGCGTGATCAATGACTGTGGTGATCACCCCATATAGACTCCCTGATCACCCCCCTGTCATTGATCACCCCCCCTGTCATTGATCACCCCACCTGTCATTGATCACCCCCCCTGTCAGGCTGCATTCAGATGTCCGTATGATTTTTACGGATCCACGGATACATGGATCGGATCCGCAAAACACATACGGACATCTGAATGGAGCCTTATAGGGGGGTGATCAATGACAGGGGGTGATCACCCCATATAGACTCCCTGATCACCCCCCTGTCATTGATCACCCCCCTGTCATTGATCACCCCCCTGTAAGGCTCCATTCAGACATTTTTTTGGCCCAAGTTAGCGGAATTTTTTATTTTTTTCTTACAAAGTCTCATATTCCACTAACTTGTGTCAAAAAATTAAATCTCACATGAACTCACCATACCCCTCACGGAATCCAAATGCGTAAATTTTTTTAGAGATTTATATTCCAGACTTCTTCTCACGCTTTAGTGCCCCTAGAATGCCAGGGCAGTATAAATACCCCACATGTGACCCCATTTCGGAAAGAAGACACCCCAAGGTATTCCGTGAGGGGCATATTGAGTCCATGAAAGATTGAAATTTTTGTCCCAAGGTAGCGGAAAGGGAGACTTTGTGAGAAAAAAATAAATAAAATCAATTTCCGCTAACTTGTGCCAAAAAAAAAAATATTTCTATGAACTCGCCATGCCCCTCATTGAATACCTTGGGGTGTCTTCTTTCCAAAATGGGGTCACATGTGGGGTATTTATACTGCCCTGGCATTCTAGGGGCCCTAAAGCGTGAGAAGAAGTCTGGCATCCAAATGTCTAAAAATGCCCTCATAAAAGGAATGTGGGCCCCTTTGCCCACCTAGGCTGCAAAAAAGTGTCACACATCTGGTATCTCCGTATTCAGGAGAAGTTGGGGAATGTGTTTTGGGGTGTCATTTTACATATACCCATGCTGGGTGAGATAAATATCTTGGCCAAATGCCAGCTTTGTATAAAAAAATGGGAAAAGTTGTCTTTTGCCAAGATATTTCTCTCACCCAGCATGGGTATATGTAAAATGACACCCCAAAACACATTCCCCAACTTCTCCTGAATACGGAGATACCAGATGTGTGACACTTTTTTGCAGCCTAGGTGGGCAAAGGGGCCCATATTCCAAAGAGCACCTTTCGGATTTCACTGGTCATTTTTTACAGAATTTGATTTCAAACTCCTTACCACACATTTGGGCCCCTAGAATGCCAGGGCAGTATAACTACCCCACAAGTGACCCCATTTTGGAAAGAAGACACCCCAAGGTATTCCATGAGGGGCATGGCGAGTTCCTAGAATTTTTTATTTTTTTGTCACAAGTTAGTGGAAAATGATGATTTTTTTTTTTTTTCTTACAAAGTCTCATATTCCACTAACTTGTGACAAAAAATAAAAACTTCCATGAACTCACTATGCCCATCAGCGAATACCTTGGGGTGTCTTCTTTCCAAAATGGGGTCACTTGTGGGGTAGTTATACTGCCCTGACATTCTAGGGGCCCAAATGTGTGGTAAGGAGTTTGAAATCAAATTCTGTAAAAAATGACCAGTGAAATCCGAAAGGTGCTCTTTGGAATATGGGCCCCTTTTCCCACCTAGGCTGCAAAAAAGTGTCACACATCTGGTATCTCCGTATTCAGGAGAAGTTGGGGAATGTTTTTTGGGGTGTCATTTTACATATACCCATGCTGGGTGAGATAAATATCTTGGTCAAATGCCAACTTTGTATAAAAAAAATGGGAAAAGTTGTCTTTTGCCAAGATATTTCTCTCACCCAGCATGGGTATATGTAAAATGACACGCCAAAACACATTCCCCAACTTCTCCTGAATACGGAGATACCAGATGTGTGACACTTTTTTGCAGCCTAGGTGGGCAAAGGGGCCCATATTCCAAAGAGCACCTTTCGGATTTCACTGGTCATTTTTTACAGAATTTGATTTCAAACTCCTTACCACACATTTGGGCCCCTAGAATGCCAGGGCAGTATAACTACCCCACAAGTGACCCCATTTTGGAAAGAAGACACCCCAAGGTATTCCATGAGGGGCATGGCGAGTTCCTAGAATTTTTTATTTTTTTGTCACAAGTTAGTGGAAAATGATGATTTATTTTATTTTTTTCTTACAAAGTCTCATATTCCACTAACTTGTGACAAAAAATAAAAACTTCCATGAACTCACTATGCCCATCAGCGAATACCTTGGGGTGTCTTCTTTCCAAAATGGGGTCACTTGTGGGGCATTCTAGGGGCCCAAATGTGTGGTAAGGAGTTTGAAATCAAATTCTGTAAAAAAAGGGGCCCATATTCCAAGATATTTGGGCCCCTAGAATGCCAGGGCAGTATAACTACCCCACAAGTGACCCCATTTTGGAAAGAAGACACCCCAAGGTATTCGCTGATGGGCATAGTGAGTTCATGGAAGTTTTTATTTTTTGTCACAAGTTAGTGGAATATGAGACTTTGTAAGAAAAAATAAATAAAAAATCATCATTTTCCGCTAACTTGTGGCAAAAAATAAAAAGTTCTATGAACTCACTATGCCCATCAGCAAATACCTTAGGGTGTCTACTTTCCGAAATGGAGTCATTTGTGGGGTGTTTGTACTGTCTGGGCATTGTAGAACCTCAGGAAACATGACAGGTGCTCAGAAAGTCAGAGCTGCTTCAAAAAGCGGAAATTCACATTTTTGTACCATAGTTTGTAAACGCTATAACTTTTACCCAAACCATTTTTTTTTACCCAAACATTTTTTTTTTACCAAAGACATGTAGAACAATAAATTTAGAGCAAAGTTTATATATGGATCTCGTTTTTTTTGCAAAATTTTACAACTGAAAGTGAAAAATGTCATTTGTTTGCAAAAAAATCGTTAAATTTCGATTAATAACAAAAAAAGTAAAAATGTCAGCAGCAATGAAATACCACCAAATGAAAGCTCTATTAGTGAGAAGAAAAGTAGGTAAAATTCATTTGGGTGGTAAGTTGCATGACCGAGCAATAAATGGTGAAAGTAGTGTAGGTCAGAAGTGTAAAAAGTGGCCTGGTCTTTCAGGGTGTTTAAGCCATGGGGGCTGAGGTGGTTAAAAAGACCCTATTACAAGATGTAATTAAAGATGTTTCCCACTTTTAATGCAACAGAGGGTTCATCAGGGGACAATACCTGAATGGGTCAATACAGAAAAAGTTTGCAGCCTCTTAATGGACTAACAGCGCATTGATATAGGGGCAAAACGCACAAAAATGGAACCAGTGGTACACACATGTACTCCTACGATACAGAGTTATGGCAAAAAAATTCAGCAGAGTTGTAATCAACAGATAGAAACAACATTAGTCACAGTCCCTTAGCATTTATACTATGCAACAGTGCAGGGACTAATATTACATGCACCATATATTCATGAAATGCTGAGTTTGAAACAGAGGGGTTATAAACAAACCTATCAATGAGACCATAATCACAATTGCTTCACAGTCATACTGTGACACAATGAATGGGCTGGTATTACCTGCATCACTGCGTCCTGTGTTGTTTTCATTAGATACTAAATGGGATCATACATACCAAGCTGCCTGAGGTGCGAGTAGAATTACTACAAACTCTCAATCTGCCAACTGTGTGACCAGAGATGTGTTCCTGGGGCCAGATGATAGCTCCATTATACCTGGAAAGTGTCTGGCAAGGGGGGCAAGGAGGGTGTGGGCTTCACGTGCAATCTCCTGATTTGCTGGTTACCTGATCACTCAAACCATCTGCTACAAGATAGGCAGGGTGAGTAATGAGAAGCACACCCACAGTCTCCAACATGCCTCCATAAATAATGGATATCAGAGGTGGTTAAAATAAAGAGCCACTATAGCAATAAAGACTATTAACGCTTCTCGTGTAGATACATGGATTCCTATACTATTGGAGGTGAGGTTACTTATAAATAAGGGACAAGGAAAACTGGGTTAAATGAGGTATGAGAATGTCAACCTCTCATTAAGTCCTCCGGGTGACTGGGACCAAAGCCTATAGATCCACTCTGACCCGAAAAACGAAATTATGAGAATCATTTGCCCCTATATCAATGCGCTGTTAGTCCATTAAGAGGCCGCACACTTTTTCTGTATTGACGCATTCAGGTATTGTTCCCTGATGAACCCTCTGTTGCATCAAGAGGGGGAAATGCGTTGGAACCTGTAAAATTGGGATACATCTTGTAATAGGGTCTTTTCAAGGACAGTTCAGTCCTAGGTACGCGGACAGAGTACACCTACCATTAAGGTGTATCTCTGGGCTGAGCAGCTGTGGAGGGAGAGTTTAGGGATAGTTATTCCCTGTATCCCAGTTTCTCAGCCTTTTACCGCCCTTCATTTACCGTTGATAGCTTTCTACGCACCAATTAGGATTCTTTATCCAAGTTGTAATTTTATTTTATTGTGATTATAAATAAAAGTTACGTTTTAGGTCCTTGCCCTCAGTGATACATTATATACATTAGCAAGGATCAATTGCCAATATACCTTCAGTGATTACACATGATCTAACCTGTCAGATGAATGTTGTAAATAACAAAAAATAAAAACGGTGCCAAAACAGCTATTTCTTGTTACCTTGCCTCACAAAAAGTGTGATATAGAGCAAACAAAAATCATATGTTCCCTAATATAGTACCCAAAAAACTGCCACCTTATCCCGTAGTTTCCAAAATGGGGTCACTTTTTTGGAGTTTCTACTCTAGGGGTGCATCAGGGGGGCTTCAAATGGGACATAGTGTCAAAAAACCAGTCCAGCAAAATCTGCTTTCCAAAAACCATATGGCATTCCTTTTCTTCTGCGCAATACCGTGTGCCCGTACAGCAGTTTACGACCACATAGAGGGTGTTTCTGTAAACTACAGAATCTGAGCCATAAATGGAGTTTTGTTTGGCTCTTAACCCTTGCCTTGTAACTGGAAAAAATGGATTAAAATTGAAAATCTCCAAAAAATTTGAAATTCAGAAATTTCATCTCTATTTTCCATCTATTCTTGTGGAACACCTAAAGGGTTAACAACATTTGTAAAATCAGTTTTGTATACCTTGAGGGGTGTCGTTTCTAAAATGGGGTCACTTTTTTGGAGTTTCTACACTAAGGTGCATCAGGTTTTTTTTAAATGTGACATGGCAGCTTAAAATTATCCCAGTGAAATCTGCTTTCCTTCCTCGCAATACCGTTTTAGGTTCTTGCCCTCATTGAAACGTTAGATCATGTGGCATTTTTATAGAGCAGGTTGTTACGGACGCGACAATACCAAATATGACAACTTTTTTTGTTTGTTTGTTTCAGTTTTACATAACAAAGCATTTTTGAAAAAAAAAGATTTTTTAGTGTCTCCACATTCTGACAGCCATAGTTTTATTAATTTTTTGGGCGACTGTCTTGTGTAGGGGCTGAGATGATGGTTTGATTGGTACTTTTATAGGGTGCATATGACTTTTTGATCGCTTGCTATTACACTTTTTGTGATGTAAGGTGACAATAAATGGATATTTTCTCTGGGTTTTTTTTTTTTGGTTTTTTTTGCGATGTTCATCTGAGGGATTAGGTCATGTGATATTTTTATAGAGCAGGTTCTTACGTTTGTGGTAATACCTAATATGTATACTTTTTTATTTACTTAAGTTTTACACAATAACAGCATTTTTAAAACAAAAAAATATATATGTTTTAGTGTCTCCATATTCTGAGCCATAGTTTTTTGAATTTTTTGGGAGATTGTCTTAGGTAGGGGCTGATTTTTTGCGGGATGAGGTGATGGTTAAATTGGTGGGCATACACCTTTTTGATCGCTTGGTGTTGTACTTTTAGTGATGTAAGGTGACAAAAAAATAATTTTATTTTTTTGAATGGGTTCATCTGAGGGGTTAGGTCATGTGATATGTTTATAGAGCCAGTCGATATGGACGCGGCAATACCTAATATGTCTACTTTTCTTTATTTTTCCCTATTATTTTTTACTTTATTTGGGGAAAATGTGAAAATGTGTTTTGTTTTTTTACTTGAAACTTAGAATTTTTTTTGGGGAAAACTTTATTTTTTCTACTTTTTTATTTTATTTTACTTTTTGTCCCACTTTGGGACTTCAACTTTTGCGGGGCTGATCCCCTTTACAATGCATTCCAATACTTCTGTATTCGAATGCATTGGCTGTAAGTGTAATACAGTGTGTATTACTCATTCAGCTTCCAGCCTGTGAGATCCAGGGGGCTGGATCTCACAGGCTCTCACCCAGAAGGCAGCCCCAATGCCTAAGGAAGGTATTGCACGGCCTTCAATGCCATTGGGTCCCCGTCACAGCAGCATGGGGACCCGATGGCAGCTCCGATTCCCGTGAGGACATCGGATGTGCCGCAGTCAGCGCTGACCGCGGCACATGAAGGGTTAATGCGCCAGCATCTGTGATTTCACCGATGCCGGCACATGCAGCAGGGGTCTGGCTATCAATGACTGCCGGACCCCTGGCGCGGATCGGGCGGGCGCATCTCATGCACTTGCCCGATCACAGCGCTGTACATGTACTCCACTGGTCCTTAAGTCACGTACATCTGCACCGTACATGTACGGCATGGGTCTTCTACGGGTTAAGAGTGCTGTATTGTTATTTTCATCACTACCTCCCCGAGTCGGGAGTGGGTAATTGCCGCGCGCCTGCCTTCCTTGGACACTTGTGCTTTAATAACTTTCCCCACCCTCTCTGGGTGGTTCCCAATTAGGAAAAAATAAACGACAACCAATCAGATTTCAGCCATTGACCTCCCTTGGTTGTGGTAGCCGTTTCTCAGGCTCCCTCTCCGGCATCGAACTCTGATTTCCGTTACTCGTGATCACCATGGTAGGCGCAGAAAATAACATGAAAAGTCGATAGGGCAGACATCCAAATGGATTGTCGCCGTCACGGGGACGTGCAATCGCCCAGAGGTTATATAGAGTCACCAATGCGGCAGCATACAATAGTGATTAGAGATAGGTGAATTTCTTGAAATTAATTTTGAGTCCGATTCTAATGAATCAGTTGGCTTATTGGATTTGGGTATGAATAAATTTAATCTGAATCAATAGTACTCAGATTGCCCTGAAAATCTGTGTATGACACTCTGAGGTCTCTGACAACTGCATCCCACCCCTTTCAAGCTCTTAAACATCAAGACAGCATTAGTAATGTCAAAGTCACAATAACATACATGAATAAGCAGAAAGTAGCTGGTGGGAACAGCCTGTTTAAAAACACACTGCAGTGTGTGAGTTTATTTTTAAATTAAAATATGGCCCACAAACTGTTTCTTTTTGGTGGCAGATGCCTTCTTCTGTCTTCTGACCTGTAAAATGGTGTCTGCCATTTTGAGAGATACTGTACATTCGAATAGTTGAAAACTCAGATTTAGATGGAATACGAACATTTCGGAAATTCAAGCTATCTTCATTGGTGCCGCAGTGCGCCCTTCCCCCCCCAACCCCAGTATTAAAAAACCAACTCCCCCATTATTAAAGTCTTTGGTGGCAGTTCCGATCGGAGCCCCAACAGTGGGGCTCCAATCGGTTACCATTGCAGCCAGGACGCTACTGAAGCCCTGGCTGCCATGGTAAGCTCCCTGCTGCCATGTGCACAAAGCACAGGGCAGCAGGGAGAGTTTGAAGTCCTATTCACCCTAATAGAGCTCTACTAGGGTGAATAGGACAAGGGATTAAAAGATCCCAGGTTCTAGCCCTTAAAGGGGAAAATAGTTATTAAATAAAAAGTTTAATAAAAAAAAAAAAGTAAAAAAGAAAACACCAACATATTAATTATAAATCACCCCTTTCCCAATTTTACATATAAAATATATAAACAATAAATAGTTAAACATATTACATATCGCCATGTTTGAAAAGCCCAAACTATTAAAATATAACAAAAACTCCTATGCGGTAAACACCGTAAAAGAAAATAAATAAATAAAAACTGAGAGATTCGCTATTTTTTAGTCACCTTGTCCCCCCAAAAAATAGGATAGGACTGTTCTATTATGGCCCGGACGTTCCATAAAATGCGTAATGCACGCTGCTTTTTTTGCGTTTTATTTTTTACGCATGCTATCGAGTATCGCTATACTTTTTTATGGTATTGAAATCGGATCAAAATTTTGGTATCGTGACAACCCTACTTGTGATAATAAATTTAACATTCAATATGGATTAGCACCAGATATTTTATTGTCAGAAGAAGAAGAAGAAGAAGATAGAGGCAGGACGCTAGCTGCAATATATGGACGTCCAGACAGAACATTGGATTGTCTCACTTATTTGGCTATGCATTTCATCACGGGATTGGTAACTTTATCAGGCTAGTCACCAATTTGATGAAATGTGTAGCCAAAATAAATGAGAAATACATTTCATTGGACACATGGCAACCAGCAGAGTGATACAGCTTGAAAATAATATATAAAAAAATAAGCTCATATAATAAATGTGTGGTAAGGAAAAAATACATCAAGCTGAAACCAATGCAGAACCTTCCAAGTTATGGGTTGTTTCTGAAGTTCTCCTGCTCCCTCCCTCTCCCAATATCTCCGTATTATATTGCTATGCCTTCTTAACTTATTATCTTTTCAATTTCATCTTCTCACCCTCTTCCAAAAACTGTAATAAAGGATTTAGAGCAAATATGAGATCTAAGTCCCCTGCCTCGTCTGTACCTTTAATTCAGATTTTAATGAGCTGCACTGGCTGCATCCTGGTGCAGTGAGGATCCTGGCCACGTAATTGTATTGTGCTCTACATAAGGAGTATTCGTCTCTTCATCTTTCTGACTGCCTCCGAAATCCTACACAATTGTCAGGGGGTCAGTGTGCATGACCCTGAATCAATTAGCAGACAAGGCATTTGCATTTTATTCGCACTTGTCAAAGGATTCCAGTACAATTCTAGCTTCTTCGTTGATCTATAAAGGCATGAATTTGTATCTAAAAGACAATGAAGTATATAATGTCAAGCACAATACTGTGAGCGCCTTGTGTGCAGAATTCTGCATAGCATGCTCTGCGCGTATTGATCCTAATTTGCATTTGTGCCTTGTCTTGAGCCATAACTTATTACCTGCAGCAGACATCTGCATTTCCTGTACTGTGATGCAGGGGCCGTACATAGAAATCATTGATCCCCATAGCAAGAATCTGAATTGGGCCCCCCTAACTCCGCCCACTACCTACCCTGGCACATCTTAACCACCTGCCCTGGCTTCTCCCCTGCCACCACCCCACATTTTATTCCTACTGACTAATGAAGGGCACAGGTCAGTTTTGCCACAAAGGTAACACCGTAATAACAAAACCCGTAAAACGGTGGAGGATGCACAACTTATACCGCAAAAAATAAGCCCTCAGACATTTCCATGGTGACGGGGACGCTTGCCCGGGGGTTAGAATATACTATTGGATCTGAGTTTTAACAATCTCAATGAGATCGTGAAAATTTAGATCCAATGGTATATTCTAACCCCCAGGCGTTCCCATGGTGACGGGGGCGTTTGTCAGGGAGGAGTATGCCAAAGTGAAACAACTGTACATATTTAAAAAAAAAAAAAAAAAAAGAATATTCTAAAAAACAAATATATTCGATATAGTGCTAAATATTTGTTTTTTAGAATATTCGTAATATTCCAAAACAAGAATATATAGCAATATAGCGAATATTCAAAAAAACTAATGTAGAGCAATTTAGCTAATATAGTGCTATAATCTTCTTTGTCTAATAGCTGTCATTTTTTTCTCATCTGAAGTTCAGATTGGAAAAAAATGAGAACTATTAAAAAAAAAAGATTATAGCACTATATTAGCTAAATTGCTCTATATTCGTTTTTTTTTTTCGAATATTCGCTATATTGCTATATATTCTTGTTTTAGAATATTATGAATTCCTTATGAACTGCCAGCTCCAATATATCTGATAATTCTGACTGAACTGGGGACTGGCCTAGACCCCCTGCAGAGAGGTCTTTCCTGTTCCATTAGCTGGGTTCCTGGCTGGCTGAAAGGATGTGTGAACTTGTAAACAAAGGTGGCCTGCAAAAAATTCTCTGCCAGTTGGCTGGGCTTTGAAGCAGGGCCTCCCCCGTGGAGCTCACTACCTCTGCTACCTTTCAGCAGATGGTTGGTGTGGGAACATGGCTGACAGTAAATATGAATACATATTCCTCACCCCCCCCTTTTAGAAGCACATTCTTGTGTTTCGCCGCGCGCCCATCCGCACCCTCTCTGGTGGCGAATGGCAAAGAAGTACAGCTGGAGCGCAAGGCTTCCGCGTACCCACCTCCCATTCGTTCCTGGCCAATGGAGTCATCCTGACGGAGCATGACACCAAGGCCACAATTACTGGCGTAAGTCGGTACTATAAACGGACGCGTGAAGTCAGCTGCCTAGGGGTACCGAGAAGCTGAAAAGGGTGTCCTTCAGAGCCTGAAAGGCCGTCTCTCAGTCGTTTGTCCAATCGACTGCGGAGGGCAGCTTCTTCCTGGTGCAGTCCGTCAGGGGCCTCGCCAGGCTACTATAGAGGGGCGCGAACCCCCTATAGTACCCGGCGGTGCCCAGGAAGGCCATCACCTGGTTCTTGTCCCGGGGGGTGAGCCAGGATGCGCTGACATCCACTCTCCCGGGCTCCGGTTCCAAAGCTTCCCCGCCTGCCTGGGCCCCTCGTTTATGCCCAGCTGGCACTTTCCTGGAGTAAGGGTCAAGCCTACCTGGCAGATCTGCCCAAGCATCTGCGACAGTTGCTCTCGGGAATCCTCCCATGTAGGACCGAAGACGGCAATGACCTCCAGGGATGGCAATGACCTCCAGGTACGCGGCCGCATACCCTTTGAGTCCCTTAAGCAGCTTGACCATCCACTTAGAAGTGGCAGGTGCATACTCCATGCCAAACAACATCTCGGTGGACTGCGTCCTTCCGGGCTTTTTGGTGAACATTTCCCGAAAGGGTCGGAATTCCGGGAGGACTCCTGCCTCTCGCTCATGATGCGCCGGCATCAGGTTCATGGGGAAGGCCTTCTGCCTTCCCCGGGCGTGGTCCAGGGTGACCAGGTACGGGCCTTCCCAGGCCGCCTGAAGCTTGTCCTGAGGTACGGAAACCAGTATCTACGCTTGCTGACCCACCTGGTGGGTCCTCTCATGAGCCATCTGGTCATACCCCCGCTTCTGGTAGGTCTTGGCCTGCCCGATACTGTCGTGCACCAACCGCGACAAGCCCTGTGCCTTTTCCTGGAAGCGCATGACACACTCTATGACAGACACCCCAGGGGTGGCTACGTCTCCCGTCCAGGCCTCTGTCTTAGTGGCTCCTGGGTATCTGACCATCGGAATTTCATGCGCAACCCACAAAAACTCCACCCTCAACAGACAGGGTACCACAAATTGTCGGTCCCTAGGCCTCGCCTCCGGTGAGCCCTGCTGTACCGTTTCCATGCACAACCGTCCTTGGTCCCAGATTGCTCTCCTTAGTTCTGAGTTCAAGGGAGGCCATGCTACCTGCTCCGTGAGAGCTTTCAAGCTGGCACTAGCCCCTAACGCCACCTGAAACCCCTGATGGGACGTTGTCACAAAAGACGAGACTATCACATCCCCTGTCAGTTCTACTATCTGCCGGTCCCTAGGCCACTCCTCCAGTGAGCCCTGCTGGACCGTGGCCCGGTACAGCCGTCCCTGGCCCCAAACCACCTGCTCGAGGTCTGAGTCCGAGGGAGGCTGTGCCACCTGCTCCTTGAAAGCGTTTAGGCTTCCGTCAGCCACTAACGCCACCTGAAACCCCTGACCGGACGTGGCCAGAATGGACGAGACTGCCATGTCCTCTGTCAGGTTCTCGGGACCTATCTCCTGCCTCCATTTGACTCGGCAGACACTTGGTCGGAGGGGGAAAAGCCATCAGACCACACCTGAGGACAACAGGTCCCAGCGTGCTTGCTGGCCACACCTTGGGTCCTCAGCACAGCTGGCATGAATGACCCCCTCCCCACTGAGGGGAGAGGCACACATTACATATCCCACCCCCACATCCCCATTAACAGGCATGTTAGGTACATTAACAGTATCAACAGGGGTGGACATGACATCACAGTCCAAATAGACCTTGGCGATGGGCAGCGCCGGTTCTACTCCTCCAATCCCGGAGACAGTAAGGGATCTTCCGGGCAATAAATCATGGGGTGCCACTAGTTCAGTTCGTACCAGAGTCATCTCAGCACCGGTGTCTCAAAGTCCCATGGCCACGGCCTGGCCCACGGTGACCGGTTGAAAATTGTCAAGGGACCTCCCCCCACCCCCACCCACACACAACACAGTGGACGGTTTTCAGGTCGGGGACGGGTCCCTCGGGAGCTGGGGACACATGGCCTTAAAGTGTCCTGGCTTTTTACAGAGGTGGCAAAGTCGGTGTTCCCCCACCGACATGGAAAGTGAAGCTGGGGCTGGTGCCCACTTGGGCCTAGGGGCAGGGGCAGAGTGGGTCTTACCCCCTCTCCAGCCGACAGGTTTCCGGGCCTCTGAAGTCCGGTTGTTGGTGTACTTGTCGGCCAGGCCTGCTGTTGCAGAGGCCCCCTTTGGCTTCTGGTCACGGAGGTACTGCAGGAGGTCCTCCGGGCAATTCCACAAGAACTGCTCTGTGGCAATGAGCTCCTTCAGCTGCTGGATGGTGGTGAGCTCCAATCCCGTGGTCCATTGGTCGACCGCTCTCAGCAAGACCTGCATGTAATTCGGCCCAGCTCTGGGTAGGACCCCGCTGCAAACTTCGGAGCTTTTTCCAGTATGACCCAGGGGTTAAGTTGTACTGCCGGACCAGAGCCTGCTTCATGTCCTCATAGCTCAGAATGGTCTCGCTGGGCAGGTACCCGAAGAGTTTAAGGGCTTTTCCCCTTAGACATGGTGTTAGGAATTGGACCCACTGGTCCTCCGGCAGCTGGTACTGATGGCAGGCCATTTAAAACGCCAACAAAAAGTGTCTAAGTCCCCATATTTGTCCAGCAGGGGGAAGTCCTCCGCCCACAATTTGGGAATCTGGATCTCTGGAGACTCACATCAGGCTGAGGAGGGCTGCTGGAGTTGGAGCTGGAGTTGGAGCACTTGTAGCTGGTGCTCACACTCTGCAGCCTCTGCTTGCTCGCGACGCTCTGCAACTGCCATGAGGCTCCTGTAGGAAGCCTGGTCTCCGGCCTGGAAACGGTCCAGGGCAGCTTGTATTAGAGCAGCCGAGCCTGACTGGCTGGGGAAATGGGCAGGTGGGGTGCGGCAACTGGCTCCTTGGGGAGCTTTCGCTGTGCTTCCCCTCGCCTTAAATAAAGATGCCTTCCACCTCCTCTGGGCCCCTCATCTGGACTGCATCCTCCCCGCCACCATTCTTAGCATCGGCCATCTCCTTAGCTTTGCTCCTTGTGATACTGGCCATCATTGCCACGGATGACACAGACTGCAACCTGATGCACACACACCTTTATTGTATTTGCACTCAGACTGTCTAGTGTTGAGCTGATCTAAAGACCCCAGCAGCAAAAGCTACTGCTGGTCTTCAGTGTCTGGGAGTATGGGTCCCACACTGACACACACAAGTATCCCACTTTGCTGTTACAAATATGTGAGGGATACCACCCCTCATGCCCGCTTGACGTCAACTATGTCTAGCTCACGGAATACGTTATGGTCACTGGTTACCAAGGTGGGACTTTACACCCTCCTGGAGGAGCAGGTAAGGTCAGTCTTGGTACAGTTTTCACAGATTCCTAGTGTCCACACGGGCACAGAGAGGCAACAAGCTGAGAGAGCCTTTTCACTGCCCCAGTGAAACAGCACATTCTCAGCCTGGAAAGACTGCCATCAGCTCATTGTTTGATATAAGCCAGGTCTGCTAACAGGATTATATAGGGTAAGAAACCAACCCGCGGTAGCGTATTACTAGGCCGAAACACGGACATGGTGATTATTGATCGAGACACAAGACCGCACAAGATTAAATTATATATTTAATCGCCTTAAGGGCTCACTAGAAATAACACTATATACACACAAACAATATATACAGTGGTCTGAGGCTACAAATACAGGTAGTATGGTAAACAGAGGATTAAACAGAGCAAAAAGTCAGTTTACCAGGTATAGGAGTCCTTTGGGTTGTGATGAGTTCTTAGCTGTGGTCACATGGGAAACAGTGATGTCAGCTGGTTGCAGGTTCCTCTAAACACATGGCATGATGGGACCTCCCTTCAGAGAAAGACACATCCGCTTGCTGGTACAAGCCTTTTAACCTGTTGCTGGCCCCTCCCCTCCCGGCCTCAGGGAGGGGTCCACTCCTTCTCTTCTGGGCTGGCAGCAAATGACCCACAAAACTCTTTAGGGTTCATAGCTCAAGACCAGAAGGTCACAGGGAGTATGTTCGGGGACCAACGGACCTGCCTGGGTTCCGGCTACAAGTAGAGTCCAAACCTGGTACCGTTATGTGGTTTCTGTGGGGAGATACATATAGCTCCCCTCCCTGACATCCCACTGCCAGACTATGACCACAGGCCTGTTCATCGTGGCCACAGGGACACAAATATGTATCCGATTTGTGCCTGTGATGACCGGGCAATTCATAATTCCTTATGAACTGCCGGCTCCAATATGTCTCATAATGAACTGATGGCGTGTGGCGCTCAGTACCTCTGCTCCAGATGGTTGGTATGGGAACATGGCTGACAATAAATATTAATCCATATTCCTCACAGCCTGAACTTCCAGGCTCATTGTTAGTATATCCCAGTTTAAGCCAATAGGTGGCAGCACTGAACTGTGATATAGTGATTTCTAAACAGACTAATGAAGCAATTTACATCAGATAATTGTACGTTATTCTCTACTTGGGGGACCTAAAAAGTAAAAAAAAAATTTTTAAAAAAGTTCTTAAAATATAAAAATAAATGTAAAAATTAAAATCACCCCTATTCCCCAAAATAAAAAACAAAAAATTGCATTATGGGCATCGCCACATACAAAAATGCCCATACTATTCAAATAGTTTAAAAAGTTAATCCATATGATGAATGGCTTAACAGAAAAATATTTTTAAAAAAGGGCGATTCACGTTTTTTTCATCACTTTATCGCCCAAGAAAATTGAATAAAAAGTCATACACACCCCAAAATGGTATCGTCAAAAATGACAGATCGTCCCACAAGAAATGAGCCCCCATAAATCTCCGTAGACATAACTATAAAAAAGTTATGAGGGTCAGAATATCTGCAAGCAGCGTTTTGGTGTCAGCCTCCAGAGCGGAATGGAGGCTGAACGGAGGCAAACTGATCCATATCCATTCAGAATGCATTGTGGCTAAACTGATCCGTTTTGGGCCGCTTGTGAGAGCCCTGAAACGGATCTCACAAGCGGACCCAGAAATGCCAGTGTGAAAGTAGCCTTAGGATGAGAAATAAAGCTGAATTATATATTCTTTGTAGACTGCAGGCCACTTCAGGCTATCGCCCTGCAAGGCTCCTTGACCTAGATAGAGGCAGGTGCAATGCAGTGACAACATCAAACCTGCCTGCGCCATGCCACTAATAGAGCAGGACACAGGTCAGAAGAGGTCTTCACGGGAGGAGCTAACTATTATTGTAAGATTGTGATTACCACTATTGTTACCTGGAACACAGGCCCTAATTTTGAGGTGTAACTAAAGATATGAGGGAACCTGTGGCATCAGCAGGAACAGTATTGGAGGAAGATACAGTATTTTTAAATGTAAAGAGACAGCAAGATGGGATAGTGTATAGGGTGGTTATTAGTGTTGATCGAGCACCAAAGTGCTCGGGTGCTCTGTCTGAACACATCGGGATGCTCGGGTGCTCTACCGAGCACCAAAGTATAATAGAAGTCAATGGGAGAACCCGAGCATTAAACCAGGTACCCCCTGTTCTGAAGAAGGGAGGGTGCCTGGTTCATAGGAAAAGGTCAGAAATTGATGAAAAACACCACCAAAATGGTTCAGGAACATCATGGGAATGATGTCTGGATGCATCTTGGACTCCCAGGTCACTGCTGGGAACGATGTTGTCCGAGTAGTACGCCACTTTTACAGAATGACAATAATAAGCACAAAACTCAAGATAAAAAATAGATTTTAGAGGAAAAATTGTTAAGAAACATTCTTTCCTGTATATTTTACAGCAAGGGCCTGCTGATCTGACCATCTAAAACATAATGGCCGTGGGCCTGCTGCCACTTTGGTGACTCTAGATAACTTGGGGCTGATCGCACATCCCCGTGACGGCGACGATCCATTTGGATGTCTACCCTATCAACTTTTGATGTTATTTTCAGCTCAAACCATGGTGACCACAGGTAACAGTGAATCAGTATTCGATTCCGGAGAGGGGGCCTTAGAAACGGCTACGTCTACCACATCCAAGAAAGGCAGCATGCGTGCAAATTACCTATTAGGTGAGGGCCTACAGGTGAGCTGACCCTGAAAAAGATTTTAGGTGCGGACCTGCAGGTGAGCTGACCCTGTAAAAGATTGTAGATGAGGGCCTGCTGGTGAGCTGACCCTGTAAAAGATTATATGCGAGGGCCTCCTGGTGAGCTGACCCTCTAAAAGGTTGTAGGTTAGGGCCTGCTGGTGAGCTGACCCTGTAAAAATAATGTAGGTGAAGGCCTGCTGGTGAGCTGACCTTGTAAAAAATTATATGCGAGGGCCTGCTTGTGAGCTGACTCTGTAAAACATTGTAGGTGAGGGCCTGCTGGTAAGCTGACCCTCTAAAAAATTATATTTGAGGGCCTACAGCTGAGATGACCCTGTAAAACATTATATGCAAAGGGCATATATGCAAAGGCATTATATGCGACGAATAAGCATGTTGATTTGATGGAAGAGGAGAAGGAGGATGAGAAATGGAAGATTCAACATATACCCTTGTTTGTGGTGGAAGGGGTGCATGGGAATACAGTGTATTCAGTACATTATAAAAAACATATTTAAAGTACCTTTATGTTCATCAGCTTTCCTCTGGTGGAGTAGAGGTCATGGTCAATCCAGGCCTTGTTCATTTTTTATAAGAGTCAACCTGTCAGCATTTTCAGTTGACAGGCGGATACGCTTATTGTCACTACCAGAGCTTTGAGACGTTCTCACAGCTCTGTTTCTCCACCCCTGTGATGATGTCACTACCAGAGCTTGGAGGAGTTCTCACTGCTCTGTTTCTCCGCCCCTGGGATGAGGTCATTACTTTCTGTTTCCTTCCTTCCAGCTGTTCCTCCTATGTTTGATTTCTCTGTCTTTAAATCACCCCTCCTCCTTTTGTAGAGTGTGGATTATATTTCTCATTTGAGTTGTAGCTCTTGCTTGAGTATCTTCACTTGTATGCTATATTTTCACTGGACCTTTGTTCTGCTGCAGCAAGTACTCCGGATATTGCCACCTGTCTTTGGATCCGTCTTCTCTGCTGCCGCAGCACCTTCAGCTAAGTGTGCAGACATTGTAGTGTATCTGTTTGTTTTCTGACCGGATCCGAGGCGACCACGGTTCCCTCCATATACTGAGCAGGGCACCGGTGGCCGTGCCCCTTCCACTATTGTAGGGGTTACAGTGGTCATCAGTCTTAGGTACGCGGGCATGCCTCGTTCCACCATTAGGATCCGGGTATGTGCTTTAGCAGCATAGGGAAAGCTTTGAGGGTCTGACAGGGGTCACCCTTTATCCTCCCTAGTTTGGGTCCGGTCAGTGGCTCTATTTTCTGTGTATGCTCTAGTTGCTCACATACAGCCGTGACATTATAATCCACCAAAACCGTCTCTTTTGACATGGATCCGCTTTCTGGCCTGGTTGACCGCATGCAGGGTCTTTCTTTGGAGGTAGCGGATCTCCGTCAATCTATGACTCAGCTTCAAGCATTGGGCTCTTCTCCGGCCCATGGAGTCTGTTGCGAGCCAAAGGTCTCACTTCCGGAAACGTTCTCCGGGGGCAGTGAGAATTTTGTTCGCTTCAGAGAGGCATGCAAACTCCATTTTTGCTTGTGTCCCCATTCCTCTGGTAATGAAGAGCAGAGGGTGAGGATTGCCATCTCCCTGCTCAGGGGTAATGCTCAGACTTGGGCATTTTCGCTGCCATCAGGGGATCCCTCCCTTCGATCCGTGGAAAGATTTTTTGTGGCCCTGGGGCAGATATATGATGACCCGGATCGTGTTGCGCTGGCCGAATCTAACTTACGTGTTTTATGCCAGAACAAACTGTCTGCGGAGTTTTATTGTTCTGAATTTCGGAGATGGGCAGCTGATTCAGGTTGGAATGATGCTGCACTCCGGAGTCAGTTCTGTCATGGTCTCTCAGAGAGATTGAAAGATGCGTTTGCTTTCCATGAGAGACCAACGTCCTTAGAGTCTGCCATGTCATTGGCGGTACGCCTTGACAGGCGTCTAAGAGAAAGAAACGAGACCTCTCTGTCCAGCCATTGTCAGTCTAGGGGCAGTGGTGCGGACTCATTCAGTGTGCAAGGGCCTCATCCTGTCTCGGTCCCCTCTGAGGAGGAGCCCATGCAGCTAGGTCGACTTGCCCCTGATAAAAGAGGATTTAGTCCTCAGAGTATGGTGTGTTTTTGTTGTGGGGGCATAGGTCATTTGGCAAATGTTTGTCCGTCTAGGAGATTCTTGAACTGTACTAAGAGCGATAATAAGAGAAAAACCTCAAAAGGTAAATCATCAAACTCTGCTTCATCTGCTACTTTGGGCAAAGTTGATGTAGGAATTGATGCTTTTCCTCTGACCTGCAGTTCCCGTTTTCTCCTGTCTGCCAGGGTGGCGCTAGAGAGCAAAGTCATTTCTTGTGAGATTTTTGTCGATAGGGGAGCGGCCGTCAATCTTATTGACACTCAATTTGTAGCCATGCATGGTTTTCAGATTTGTACATTAGAAAAGGATATACCTGTTTTTGCTATTGACTCTGCTCCACTCTCACAGAGATCTCTGAAGGGCATTGTTCACAATATCCGGTTGGCTGTGGGTGACACTCATGTGGAGGATATATCTTGTTTTGTCCTTAACGGATTGCCTTCTCCTCTAGTTTTGGGGTTACCCTGGCTCACTAGACATAACCCCACTATTGATTGGCAAGGAAGGCAAATAAATGAGTGGAGTGACTTTTGTAGAGAGAATTGTCTCACAGCGACTTTTGCAGAGGTGTCTACTAAAACTGTGCCATCATTTCTCTCTGATTTCTCGGACGTGTTTTCCGAGAGCGGTGTTCAGGAGCTACCTCCTCACCGGGAGTTTGACTGTCCCATTAACCTCATTCCCGGCGCCAAACTGCCAAAAGCACGCCTCTACAATCTCTCACAACCGGAAAGAATCGCAATGCGAACCTATATCTCCGAGAGTCTCGATAAGGGGCATATTCGTCCCTCAAAATCACCTGTTGCCGCTGGTTTTTTTTTTGTTAAAAAAAAAGATGGCTCTCTGAGACCTTGCCTAGATTTTAGGGAGCTGAACCGTATCACGATTCGCGATCCCTATCCCCTTCCTCTGATCCCGGACCTCTTCAACCAAATTGTTGGGGCCAAGGTTTTTTCCAAATTGGATTTGAGAGGCGCGTACAACCTGGTCAGGGTCAGAGAGGGGGATGAATGGAAAACGGCCTTTAATACCCCTAACGTGCATTCCGAGAATCTCGTTATGCCTTTCGGCCTGATGAATGCTCCGGCCGTCTTTCAGCATTTTGTTAACAGTATTTTCTACCATTTAATGGGGAAATTTGTATTGGTGTATCTTGATGATATTTTGATTTTTTCCCCTGATGTTCAGACACATCAGAATCATCTTTTTCAGGTTCTGCAGATTCTGCGGGAAAATAAATTGTACGCCAAGCTGGAGAAATGTGTTTTTATGGTATCAGTTGGACTGAATACCACCAATTTTCCTGCACCTACCTACTTAACTAAGACTTAACTTTTATTTCATATTAATTAATATTACTGGTGTGAATAGCAATTTTAGATTAAAAATTTCAGTGATCACTGGCCTTTATATGTCTGGTAGACCACCTTGTCAGGACTGTCATCTGACTAGGTAATGAGGGTTAATGCACACTTATGCCACCGGGTCGCGCGCTGCCTGTGTATTCAATATGCACTGTGCAATTCATTTCCCTAATAATACTAGGTCTCAGTGATTAGCTGTCATAAAACTTAGAGCTTCACGCTGCCCCCCGACATGTTTCGCCGTAACACGGCGTCTTCAGGGGTTAGGGCAGAGTGTGAGCGTGTCCTCCTCGCGGCTAGCTTATATAAGCTTCGTTTGTGACGTAGTTGCTAGGGGCCTCACTAGGGGGCGTGATCGAGAACCATAATTTAGAAGCTGATTGGATATACTGTGAGGTTCGGTCTGCTTGCGTCATAGGCACCGCCCCCCGACGTCATCTAGCTCCTATCTTCTTCCTTCACATTGGTCCGTGTCGTCGGGAAGCGCCTACTTTCGTCATAGCTCCGCCCACCTGACGTCAGCTACCTCCTTTTACCTCCTTCTAATTGGTCCTCATCGACAAATAATGCGGCGCATGTCCAGTAGGCTTGGATGTTTTCCGGTGCCTATGTCCGTGCGCATGCCCTCCGACTTAGTTCCCAGTCTCTTTCATACTCTAGATCCTATACTTAGGCTACGGCGCATGCTCACAGACTCAGGCTCCGGCTGTGGCGATATCTCTGTCCATGTCCTTCCCACTGCAAGTTCTCTTTTGGTGATATTTCTTCATATCATTTGTTATTCTTTATTTTACTTTCTGCCGTGCCTTTGCCATAGTTTTTATTGATGATCATCCACTTAGTTGGGCGTATTATTTCTTTGTATATTCCTCCTACTTTTACTCAGTCATAACTAGCTCTGGTATTGGTTTTTCGTCTTGAGATATCTCTCAACATCTCAATTTTTCCCTGCTAGTGACTGCCCCTAGATCTTACTTCTAGAATGATCCCCTATTCGGCCTAGTGTGTCTACCCACTGTCTTCTCCATTACTCCTCATGTTTATTATTAATGAATACCATTATACTTTTACAGTACCTCCCTCTATTTAACTTAAAGTTGGGAGAAAAGAGGGGGGGGGGAGGGGGAGGGGGAGACTCTCAATACTAGGGACAGCATAATTGATGAGACCTAGGGGAAGGGGGAGGGGGGCAGACACTCCATTTATCTAGTCCCATTTCTTAGGGTTGGCAGAATATATATCTATGGGTACTCCTGTACTCCAGAGACGGAAGCTAAGATGACCTTCCGTTATCTACCCTTTATACACTTCTACCTTCTGGTCTCAAAATGCCCCAGGCCTGATTAGTCCCATTCTATTACTTTATTTTTCTATTTCTATGATATCTCTCACTTTTATCCCCTAGTATAGTGTAACTCGTATATATATGCCTTACCTTGTATATTCACTATACAAGTTGTAAATGAGGTTTCCTAAAGTGGCCATTTTTCTCCAATAGGGGGTCCTTTGCTTTATTTTCATTTTGTCTTTTTTCAATAGATCTTCCCATAGAGGAGGTTGCTCTATTTTTTGTATACAAGATTATGTATTTTGCTATTTTAGTTATTAATAGTACTATTTTGTTTTTATTCTCTTTTTTCCTAGACGGGGATAATGATACCTACAGGAAGGATGAGTACGTGAACCCTTCGTTTCCAACTGGAAACACAACATGGGTAATAAATCAAGACCCAGGGCAAAATCTGCAAGCACAGTACTCACAATTTCCACAATATCCGCAATCATCCTCCTTACCTGTATCCACAAATACTGTTCAACAACCTCAGAACGTGACACAGGGGGGTTTTTTAGGACTAGGAATGGGAATACAATTACGCGACAGGGAAAAATGGGGTTACAATCAAAGAATGTGACAGTAAGAGCACCACAGACAATAGAGGGGAGTATGGACCCAAGTGCAGTATTAAATAGAAGTGATGAAGGGACAATGCAGATTATTAATAAAACTAAGATAAATTTAACAACAGAGCATATCAGTCTGATACAAAAAGGTCTCTCCTTTACCCCAGCACCACATTTCAACTGCTTCCTGTGGGTGAAGGACATTAACCTATTCGCTAGGAAACTAGCGCTGCATAAGGAATTTAATTCCAGTGAGCAAGTGGAACTTAATGCACAAAAGCGTGAGAGGGAAGCAGCTGAAACTCTAGAACTGCTGTAGAGAGAAGGCGAAGGTGAAATAATAGCCCCCAGTCCACCATTTAGCACTTTAACTCCCAAGTCCAGATTCACCCCCCCATTTGGTAAATACGCAAACATTCAAACGTTTGTGGATGTTGTCACTAGGGACTTGCAAAAAATCAGAGCCCCTAAAAGGAATAAGTATAGCAATCTAACTACAGAAGAGCAAATAGCTATGAAAGACCTAATGAATAATGACAACCTAGTCATAAAACCTTCGGACAAAGGAGGAAACATTGTTCTACTGGAAAGAAAAGACTACGAACAAATGATAATGGATCTCCTCAATGAGAGGAACACCTATAGGGAGCTAGGAACAGACCCCACGGAAAAATACGTACTAGAGTTAAAAAAACTTCTTAAGAATGCCAAGGATCGTAATTTAATTACCAAGGAAGAGTATAAAATTATGTACAGACCGCGACCCACCATAGCAACCTTCTACGCTATTCCAAAAATCCACAAACAAAGGGAACCAATCCCAGGGAGACCCATCGTCTCGGGTAACCAAAGCTTATGCGAAAGCATCAGTGAGTATGTGGAGCAGGTTATTTCTCCATTTGTCAAAACACTACCGTCGTATCTTAGAGACACCAAGGATACTGTCGTCAGGTTGCAGGAAATCCAGGTAAATTCACATACACTCATAGCGAGTCTTGATGTTGAGGCGCTTTATACCAGCATTCAACACCAACTTGGCATACAAGCAACACAATATTATTTGAATACAAAAGGGACACAGTATTATGAGCACAATAGTTTTGTTATTTCACTATTAACGTTTTTGTTGGAGCACAATTACTTTATGTTTAACGGCAAATATTATTTACAGGTCACTGGCACCGCTATGGGCACGATTTGTGCACCAAGTTATGCTAATTTATTTTTAGGGTGGTGGGAAGATCGTATAGTTTTTAGGGACACTATGGAAAGATACACGCAACACATATTATTTTGGGGTCGTTATATCGACGATATTTTGATTTTTTGGGATGACACTGAAGCACAATTCTATGATTTTGTAAGCCAACTGAATGATAATCAGATTGGTATGAAGTTTACAGCTGAAATACATAAAAATACCCTCAATTTCTTGGATTTAAAAATAAACCTGCAACCTGACGGCAGAGTCCAAACCGAAATACATCGGAAGGCAACATCGACAAATAACCTGCTACACTGGCAAAGCTTCCATCCTGACTCTCTCAAGAGAGGAATCCCGGTGGGACAGTATCTCAGAGCTAGGCGGAACTGTTCCACCGAGGAAGCATTCCAAAAAGAGTGTAGGACATTATACTTACGATTCTATGAGAGGGGATACTCCAAAAAATGCTTGCATCGAGCGTACAATAAAGCCAGAAGGACAGAAAGATTGGACCTGTTGACAAATAAAAAAACAAAAGAGGGAGAGAGGATTATACGGTGTATAGGAATGTATGATACAGAACATAGCACGATACAAACAATTCTGAAACACCATTGGCATATTTTGCAGGCCGATATAGACCTACAACAAGTAATACCAAAATATCCAGCTATAACATTCAGAAGAGGACAGAACCTAAAAGAAAAGCTGGTTCATAGCCATTATCAATCCCATCAAACAGCTAAAAAAACTACATGGCTGTCCCACAATGGATCATACCCCTGTGGAGACTGTACCTTTTGTAGCAAGATGAAAATTACCAAAACCTTCACAAATCCAGTGGATGGGAAAAACTATGAAGTCAGGGATTACATTAATTGTAAGACAAAGGGGGTCGTATATGTCATCAGTTGCGAATGCCCCAAACTATATGTAGGGAAGACTATCCAGGAGTTGAAAAGAAGGATATCAAAACATCTGAGTAGTATTAATACAGGAGAGGACACCAGCCTGGCCAGACATATGAGAGAAAAACATAAGGACCATGACACCGATTTTAAATTCTGGGGACTGATGAAAATTAAATCAGGACCGCGGAAAGGAGATATAGACAGAAGACTCCAACAAGAAGAAACCAAATGGATTTACCTATTAAATAGTCTAGCCCCGAGAGGACTAAACGAAGGGTTCACGTACTCATCCTTCCTGTAGGTATCATTATCCCCGTCTAGGAAAAAAGAGAATAAAAACAAAATAGTACTATTAATAACTAAAATAGCAAAATACATAATCTTGTATACAAAAAATAGAGCAACCTCCTCTATGGGAAGATCTATTGAAAAAAGACAAAATGAAAATAAAGCAAAGGACCCCCTATTGGAGAAAAATGGCCACTTTAGGAAACCTCATTTACAACTTGTATAGTGAATATACAAGGTAAGGCATATATATACGAGTTACACTATACTAGGGGATAAAAGTGAGAGATATCATAGAAATAGAAAAATAAAGTAATAGAATGGGACTAATCAGGCCTGGGGCATTTTGAGACCAGAAGGTAGAAGTGTATAAAGGGTAGATAACGGAAGGTCATCTTAGCTTCCGTCTCTGGAGTACAGGAGTACCCATAGATATATATTCTGCCAACCCTAAGAAATGGGACTAGATAAATGGAGTGTCTGCCCCCCTCCCCCTTCCCCTAGGTCTCATCAATTATGCTGTCCCTAGTATTGAGAGTCTCCCCCTCCCCCTCCCCCCCCCCCTCTTTTCTCCCAACTTTAAGTTAAATAGAGGGAGGTACTGTAAAAGTATAATGGTATTCATTAATAATAAACATGAGGAGTAATGGAGAAGACAGTGGGTAGACACACTAGGCCGAATAGGGGATCATTCTAGAAGTAAGATCTAGGGGCAGTCACTAGCAGGGAAAAATTGAGATGTTGAGAGATATCTCAAGACGAAAAACCAATACCAGAGCTAGTTATGACTGAGTAAAAGTAGGAGGAATATACAAAGAAATAATACGCCCAACTAAGTGGATGATCATCAATAAAAACTATGGCAAAGGCAAGGCAGAAAGTAAAATAAAGAATAACAAATGATATGAAGAAATATCACCAGAAGAGAACTTGCAGTGGGAAGGACATGGACAGAGATATCGCCACAGCCGGAGCCTGAGTCTATGAGCATGCGCCGTAGCCTAAGTATAGGATCTAGAGTATGAAAGAGACTGGGAACTAAGTCGGAGGGCATGCGCACGGACATAGGCACCGGAAAACATCCAAGCCTACTGGACATGCGCCGCATTATTTGTCGATGAGGACCAATTAGAAGGAGGTAAAAGGAGGTAGCTGACGTCAGGTGGGCGGAGCTATGACGAAAGTAGGCGCTTCCCGACGACACGGACCAATGTGAAGGAAGAAGATAGGAGCTAGATGACGTCGGGGGGGCGGTGCCTATGACGCAAGCAGACCGAACCTCACAGTATATCCAATCAGCTTCTAAATTATGGTTCTCGATCACGCCCCCTAGTGAGGCCCCTAGCAACTACGTCACAAACGAAGCCTATATAAGCTAGCCGCGAGGAGGACACGCTCACACTCTGCCCTAACCCCTGAAGACGCCGTGTTACGGCGAAACATGTCGGGGGGCAGCGTGAAGCTCTAAGTTTTATGACAGCTAATCACTGAGACCTAGTATTATTAGGGAAATGAATTGCACAGTGCATATTGAATACACAGGCAGCGCGCGACCCGGTGGCATAAGTGTGCATTAACCCTCATTACCTAGTCAGATGACAGTCCTGACAAGGTGGTCTACCAGACATATAAAGGCCAGTGATCACTGAAATTTTTAATCTAAAATTGCTATTCACACCAGTAATATTAATTAATATGAAATAAAAGTTAAGTCTTAGTTAAGTAGGTAGGTGCAGGAAAATTGGTGGTATTCAGTCCAAATGGACATTAGTAGTAGTGTATGTTGATTAACACACCATATCCCTGCTCTTAAAGGGGAAGTACAGAAATTGTAGTTTATGGTATCAGAGATTAAATTTCTGGGTTTTCTCCTCTCTGCTTCTGGTTTTCGCATGGATCCGGAGAAGGTCCGTGCTGTACTTGAGTGGGAGCTTCCCGAGAATCAGAAGGCATTGATGCGCTTTCTGGGTTTTGCGAACTATTACAGAAAGTTCATTTTGAATTATTCCTCTGTTGTCAAACCCCTCACTGACATGAAAAAAAAGGGGGCGGATTTTTCCTCTTGGTCGGAGGAGGCGCTTGCAGCTTTTTCTAAGATTAAAGAGAGTTTTGCGTCTGCTCCCGTCTTGGTGCATCCCGATGTTTCCTTACCTTTTATTGTTGAGGTGGATGCTTCCGAGGTGGGTGTGGGTGCGGTTTTGTCCCAGGGCCCTTCTCCTGCCAAATGGCGACCCTGTGCCTTTTTCTCTAAAAAACTCTCCCCGGCAGAGAAAAACTATGATGTGGGAGATAGGGAGTTGTTGGCCATCAAGTTGGCTTTCGAGGAATGGCGCCATTGGTTGGAGGGGACCAGGCACCCTATCACCGTTTTTACCGACCATAAGAATCTGGCATACTTGGAGTCGGCCAGGCGTATGAATCCGAGACAGGCCAGATGGTCTCTGTTCTTCTCCAGATTAAATTTTGTCGTTACATTCCGTCCTGGGATCAAAAATGTGAAGGCTGATGCTCTCTCTCGCTGTTTTCCGGGAGGAGGAAACTCCGAGGACCCGGGTCCCATTTTGGCGGAGGGGGTAGTTGTTTCTGCTCTATATTCTGATTTGGAGGCCGAGGTCCAGGCTGCCCAGACTGAGGCACCTGCCCGTTGTCCTTCTGGGAAGTTGTTTGTGCCTCCTGAGCTACGTCACAAACTCTTCAAGGAGCATCATGATACTGTTCTTGCTGGTCACCCCGGGAGTAGAGCCACGGTAGATCTCATTGCTCGGAGATTTTGGTGGCCGGCTCTTCGTAAGTCGGTGGAGGGTTTTGTGGCTGCTTGTGAGACGTGCGCTCGCGCTAAGATCCCTCGTTCACGGCCTTCAGGTTCCCTTCTCCCGTTACCGATACCTTCCCGTCCTTGGACACACCTGTCCATGGACTTTATCACGGATCTTCCTCGTTCCTCAGGGAAGTCGGTGATCCTGGTGGTGGTGGACCGTTTTAGCAAGATGCCTCATTTCGTACCTTTCCCTGGTTTACCCAATGCTAAAACGTTGGCGCAAGCTTTTGTCGACCATATTGTTAAGTTGCATGGCATTCCCTCTGATATTGTTTCCGATAGAGGCACGCAGTTTGTGTCCAGATTCTGGAAGGCTTTCTGTTCTCGCCTGGGGGTTCGGCTGTCCTTCTCTTCTGCTTTTCACCCGCAGTCGAATAGTCAGACTGAGCGCCTCAATCAGAATCTGGAGACATATTTGCGCTGTTTTGTGGCAGAGAATCAGGAGGATTGGTGTTCATTTCTCCCTCTTGCTGAGTTTGCTCTGAACAACCGTCGTCAGGAATCTTCTGATAAGTCACCATTCTTTGGTGCATATGGGTTCCATCCGCAGTTTGGGACATTCTCGGGAGGGGCTCCTTCTGGTTTACCTGAGGAGGAGAGATTTTCCTCGTCTTTGTCTACCATTTGGCAAAAGATTCAGAGTAATCTTAGAAAGATGAGTGAGAAGTATAAGCGTGTGGCTGATAAGAGACGTGTGCCTGGTCCGGACCTGAATGTGGGTGATCTGGTGTGGTTGTCTACAAGAAATATTAAACTGAAGGTTCCCTCCTGGAAATTGGGTCCCAAGTTTATTGGGCCTTATAAAATCTTGTCAGTCATCAATCCTGTTGCCTTCCGTCTTGATCTTCCACGGGTTTGGAAGATACATAATGTATTTCACAGATCTCTCTTAAAACCATGTGTCCAGCCCACGGTACCCTCCTCTTTGCCTCCTCCTCCGATTTTGGTTGATGGCAATCTGGAGTTTGAGGTTTCCAGAATTGTGGACTCTCGCATTGTCCGCGGTTCTCTTCAGTACCTCGTTCATTGGAGGGGTTATGGTCCTGAGGAGAGGATGTGGGTTCCGGTGTCGGACATTAAAGCCACTCGCCTCCTCAGGGCATTTCATAGGGCTCATCCTGAGAAGGTGGGTCCTGGGTGTCCGGAGTCCACCCGTAGAAGGGGGGGTACTGTCACTACCAGAGCTTTGAGACGTTCTCACAGCTCTGTTTCTCCACCCCTGTGATGATGTCACTACCAGAGCTTGGAGGAGTTCTCACTGCTCTGTTTCTCCGCCCCTGGGATGAGGTCATTACTTTCTGTTTCCTTCCTTCCAGCTGTTCCTCCTATGTTTGATTTCTCTGTCTTTAAATCACCCCTCCTCCTTTTGTAGAGTGTGGATTATATTTCTCATTTGAGTTGTAGCTCTTGCTTGAGTATCTTCACTTGTATGCTATCTTTTCACTGGACCTTTGTTCTGCTGCAGCAAGTACTCCGGATATTGCCACCTGTCTTTGGATCCGTCTTCTCTGCTGCCGCAGCACCTTCAGCTAAGTGTGCAGACATTGTAGTGTATCTGTTTGTTTTCTGACCGGATCCGAGGCGACCACGGTTCCCTCCATATACTGAGCAGGGCACCGGTGGCCATGCCCCTTCCACTATTGTAGGGGTTACAGTGGTCATCAGTCTTAGGTACGCGGGCATGCCTCGTTCCACCATTAGGATCCGGGTATGTGCTTAGCAGCATAGGGAAAGCTTTGAGGGTCTGACAGGGGTCACCCTTTATCCTCCCTAGTTTGGGTCCGGTCAGTGGCTCTATTTTCTGTGTATGCTCTAGTTGCTCACTTACAGCCGTGACACTTATCTGTTATAATGCCACTAGTAGCACTAAATACCGGCTCATACAAAACCCTGCGGCAGGGCTGGCCAGCACCTCCAAGGCATAGAGTGCCAGTTCGTGCCACGGGTCCAGTTTGGACACCCAGTAGTTGTAAGGCACAGAGGGATCATTGAGGATGCTGACACAGTCTGCTATGTACTCCTTCACCATCTTCCAAAAATTTTTCCTACTTGTGACACTAGGCCAGGCATCAGGGTGAGGGTGCTGGCGGGGTGTCATGAGACTGTCCTAGGCTTTGGAGAGTTTTGCCCTGCCTCTGTTGGAACTGCTGTGTGTTCCCCTTGTCTCCCCTCCTGTGTACCAACAGGCAAGACTTCAATGTCGTCATCAGGAGGATCACTCTCAATCTCCTCATCCCCTTCCTCCTTTTCTGCCCACCCACGTAGAACAGGTGGAATTAAACTTCCATGGGTACTACCCTCTATAGCGGAGGCAACCGTCTCCTGTTCCTCCTCCTCCTCCTCTTCATCGTCCATTTGGCGCTGAGAAGACGAATTGAGGGTGGTATGGCTATCACCCTGTGTAATGTCTCTCCCCATTTCCACCTCTTCCGCATGCAAAGTGTCTTCCTTAATTGTGAGCAGCAAGCGTTTGAGTAGACACAGAAGTGGGATGGTTACGCTGATAAAAGCATTATCGCCGCTCACCATCTGTGTTGATTCCTCAAAGTTTCTTAAAACCTCACAGAGGTCAGACATCCATGCCCACTCCGCGCTTGTGAAAAGCGGAAGCTGACTGGAAAGGTGACGACCATGTTGCAGCAGGTATTCCACTTCTGCCCTCTGCTGCTCACAAAGCCTGGCCAACATGTGGAACGTGGAGTTCCAGAGCGTGCTCACTTCACACAACAGCTGGTGAGCTGGCAATTTCAAGCGCTGCTGCACCGTTGGCACCTTCACCAATAGCTCAGGCAAATTGGGGAATGTTTTTAGAAACTTCTGAACCACAAGGTTGAATACGTGGGCAAGGCATGGGATGTGTCTAAGGTTGCCCAGCTCCAAAGCCGCCACCAAGTTACGGCCATTATCAGACACAACCATGCCTGGTTCTAGGTTGAGTGGCTCACTCAGCCTTCCGCTTCTGAACCCTCCTCATCCTCTCTATCTGCACCCTCTTCACTCTCTGTTGTGTCCACCCCCAAAGACACCACCACCATATCCCCTCCACACGAGTCAGAGGAATTATTTTCCCATACATTTCCAAACCTTACCGATGCGCAGCCATTTTTGGCATCGGATCAGGAAGAGGAGGTATCAACGGTTGCCACACAGCAGTCTAAAGACAGTACCCAGATCAGGAGGGTGGTCCCCGCTGTTGCTGCCTACTCCGAGATCTGTCAGTGGTGGTGAAGGTGATGAATCCGATAATGACGCGACGATGGACATCACGTGGGTGCCCACAAGAGAGGAAGAGGAGGGGAGTTCAGAGGGAGAGACGGAGCAGCAGATAGGGAGGAGAAGCAGGCAGAACTTAAATTTTATTTTTTCAATTATTTTTTTTTTATATATTTTTGACACACAATGTTAGGGGGCAGTGAACACTCTTATTTAGCAATTTTTTTTTTTATTTTTTATTTTTATTTTTTCCTTTTATTTTTTATTTTTATTTTTTCCTTTCATTTTTTATTTTATTTGTATTTTTTTTAAATATTTTTCTATTTTTTTGCCACATCATATTATTATTATTTTTTTGTGATTTATTATATTTAAAAATGTTTTTTTTTTTACTTTTTTTAAATATATTTGTGCACCCCTGGCCTATTGGCTAATTTTTTGGGCCTGTACTGGCATACAGTTACATATTTATCCTGTGAACGCCTAATGTACCTCCAGCCACAGAATTCCAAATTCTTTGCTGTCAGGTGAACGCCTATTGGCTAATTTTTGGGGCCTGTACTGGAGTGGCAAGTTCTCACAACAATACTTAGTGCACCAATCACTAATATCTCATGAGACCTTATAAAATGTGAAGTTGTGTGTACCGTGAAAAAATAAATCGCATCATTAGGGATTTTCGCAATGGCGCTTTTTGTAAACACTCAATCTGCATATACAGTGATTGTATAACATGCATGTGAAATGTAATCAAATACACTGCATTAATGTCGAATGACTTACAGTGATCAGAAATTCTTCCTCAATGTCACGAAAATCGTTGCCAACCATCTTTGCTGATCGCATCCAACTTCGGCCTAGTGGAAACCCAGTTGCTGTAGTAGGCCGCGCATATTTTGCGCATGCGCATAGGCGAAAATTACATTGCCGATATTTCGCATTGAAAAAAATAATGAATGGAGATTGCAAATTTGAATAATACTTTTGGTATGTCACTATCCATGTTGTGGGGCTATTTGTGCACTTATAGTAAGTATTTGGTGGCTGCAAATATGACCTGGAGGTATTCCAGGTTCGCCTGCCTTTAAACTGAATGGGGCCCACCGTGAACTTGCGGTTCACGAACATTTGATCGCGTTCACGAACCATCCCGGCCGATGTTTGTCCATCACTACTTATCAATGACCACGCGTTTTAGGACAATTAGTCTGGCAAAAATAGTATCAGGCCATCCGATAAGCCAGATTTTTATGGCGCAAAAGCCGCATGCACCTTTTTGAGTCAGTGGCATACATGTAGTCAGTCAGTGGTGGCGAATGTGACTCACATGTATTAATTGACTACCAAACTACCTATCCACTGGTCATATTCTGGTAGTGTATATAGTTGATTCATGCCCATAGGTGAACGACTACGTACACTGACTTATAACATGTTACAGCTGGTCAGTGTGTTTTATCAGTCGGCCTAACATCATATGGGCAGATGTCTATCAACTATAAGGGTATTTATTTAGGTAGAGTTTCTTTTGTTTCTTCCCGTTGATTTATTTTAAGATTTATAAATAAAGGTTGTTTTTATCTTTTGTACAATGTTCCTTCAGTCAGTGATTAAAAAGATATATATATATATATATATATATATATATATATATACATATATACAGTACAGACCAAAAGTTTGGACACACCTTCTTATTCAAAGAGTTTTCTTTATTTTCATGACTATGAAAATTGTAGATTCACACTGAAGGCATCAAAACTATGAATTAACACATGTGGAATAATATACATAACAAACAAGTGTGAAACAACTGAAAATATGTCATATTCTAGGTTCTTCAAAGTAGCCACCTTTTGCTTTGATTACTGCTTTGCACACTCTTGGCATTCTCTTGATGAGCTTCAAGAGGTAGTCCCCTGAAATGGTTTTCACTTCACAGGTGTGCCCTGTCAGGTTTAATAAGTGGGATTTATTGCCTTATAAATGGGGTTGGGACCATCAGTGGCGTTGAGGAGAAGTCAGGTGGATACACAGATGATAGTCCTACTGAATAGACTGTTAGAATTTGTATTATGGCAAGAAAAAAGCAGCTAAGTAAAGAAAAACGAGTGGCCATCATTACTTTAAGAAATGAAGGTCAGTCAGTCAGCCGAAAAATTGGGAAAACTTTGAAAGTAAGGGCTATTTGACCATGAAGGAGAGTGATGAGGCGATGCGCCAGATGACCTTGCCTCCACAGTCACCGGACCTGAACCCAATCGAAATGGTTTGGTGTGAGCTGGACCGCAGAGTAAAGGCAAAAGGGCCAACAAGTGCTAAGCATCTCTGGGAACTCCTTCAAGACTGTTGGAAGACCATTTCAGGGGACTACCTCTTGAAGCTCATCAAGAGAATGCCAAGAGTGTGCAAAGCAGTAATCAAAGCAAAAGGTGGCTACTTTGAAGAACCTAGAATATGACATATTTTCAGTTGTTTCACACTTGTTTGTTATGTATATAATTCCACATGTGTTAATTCATAGTTTTGATGCCTTCATAGTCATGAAAATAAAGAAAACTCTTTGAATGAGAAGGTGTGTCCAAACTTTTGGTCTGTACTGTATACTGTATATATATATACACTCACCTAAAGAATTATTAGGAACACCTGTTCTATTTCTCATTAATGCAATTATCTAGTCAACCAATCACATGGCAGTTGCTTCAATGCATTTAGGGGTGTGGTCCTGGTCAAGACAATCTCCTGAACTCCAAACTGAATGTCAGAATGGGAAAGAAAGGTGATTTAAGCAATTTTGAGCGTGGCATGGTTGTTGGTGCCAGACGGGCCGGTCTGAGTATTTCACAATCTGCTCAGTTACTGGGATTTTCACACACAACCATTTCTAGGGTTTACAAAGAATGGTGTGAAAAGGGAAAAACATCCAGTATGCGGCAGTCCTGTGGGCGAAAATGCCTTGTGGATTCTAAAGGTCAGAGGAGAATGGGCCGACTGATTCAAGCTGATAGAAGAGCAACGTTGACTGAAATAACCACTCGTTACAACTGAGGTATGCAGCAAAGCATTTGTGAAGCCACAACACGCACAACCTTGAGGCGGATGGGCTACAACAGCAGAAGACCCCACCGGGTACCACTCATCTCCATTACAAATAGGAAAAAGAGGCTACAATTTGCACGAGCTCACCAAAATTGGACTGTTGAAGACTGGAAAAATGTTGCCTGGTCTGATGAGTCCGAATTTGGTGTAAACAGAATGAGAACATGTATCCATTCTCTGATGGCTACTTCCAGCAGGATAATGCACCATGTCACAAAGCTCGAATCATTTCAGTTCACTGTACTAAAATGGCCCCCACAGTCACCAGATCTCAACCCAATAGAGCATCTTTGGGATGTGGTGGAACGGGAGCTTCGTGCCCTGGATGTGCATCCCTCAAATCTCCATCAACTGCAAGATGCTATCCTATCAATATGGGCCAACATTTCTAAAGAATGCTATCAGCACCTTGTGGAATCAATGCCACGTAGAATTAAGGCAGTTCTGAAGGCAAAAGGGGGTCCAACACCGTATTAGTATGGTGTTCCTAATAATTCTTTAGGTGAGTGTATATATATATATATATATATATATATATATATAAATATTTATATAGAGTCGTCCCTCAAGATACAATATTAATTTGTTCCAGGACAACCATTGCATGTTGAAACTATCGTAAGTTGAGTAATCGGTTCCAAAGCCCCAAAATGTCATCAAAGATTAGTGTTGAGCGCGAATATTCGAATTGCGAATTTTTATCGCGAATATCGCAACTTCGAGAATTCGCGAAGAATAAGAATATTTGCCTCTATATTCGTTAAAACGAAATTTCGTTTCATTTTAAGCTAATAAAATAATAGAAATATAATTTATTAGGCCCAATGCATTTAGAACAACTCACATATTATAAATCACACACAAGCTGTAAGCAAAAGCAGCTAACAGTAGTTTGGATGAGCCAGCTAACCATTACACGAACAGAATTTTTATACGAATTTAATAGTAGCGAATTTTCGCATACAATATAAGAAAGAGTCAAAATTATATGAGTATTGGGAAAAGCCAGCTAACCATTACACGAACAGAATTTTTTTACGAATTTAATGGTAGCGAATTTTCGCATACAATATAAGAAAGAGTCAAAATTATATGAGTAACTGAACGCTTTTTACATGTCAAGTGAATTCTCGGCACGGTTGCTTGTCATGGAACATAACCTAGCCTTTGCCTTTGCGAAAAAAAAACGTCTTTACAACATGCGATCCGCACACAAGCTTTAAGCATTAGCAATAAGCATAGTAATACTTGACTGATGAAATGACTCGAAATTTTTCGAAAATAGTGCTATATACGAAAATCAAGAATATAGCACTATATTCGAAAAATACGAAAAATACGGCATATTCGTAATAATCTAAAAGACGGAGTTAGAGCAATATTACGAATATTCTAAAAGACGAAGTTAGAGCAGTATTAAGAAATTTCGTAAAATACACATATAGATTGTAATTTAGCTAATATACTGCTAAAGTAATTTTTTTAATAGTGTACATATTTTCCAAAAACTGAAGTTCAGAAGAGGCCAAAAAAATTAGATAAGGAAAAAAAAAAGGATTATAGCACTATATTAGCTAAATTACAATCTATGTGTATTATACGAAATTTCTTAATATTGCTCTAACTTCGTCTTTTAGAATATTCGTAATATTGCTCTAACTCCGTCTTTTAGAATATTACGAATATTCTAAAAGACGAAGTTAGAGCAGTATTAAGAAATTTCGTAAAATACACATATTAGCCTAGCCATAGTCATAGGAACGTTGCCTTATACAGGAAAAAAATTCGTACGAAAAATGTATTTGCATATTATTCGCGAAAAATAAAATAATTACGAATATTCGATTTCGACGAAAATAATGCGAATATTCATTCGAATATTCGCGAAATATCGCGAAATCGAATATGGTACCCCCCGCTCATCACTATCAAAGATAAGAGAAAATTAAGATTTAAGAAAAATAAGCAGATAACCAACACTGATAAAGCAAGTCCTTACATATAACAGTAATGAATAGCTGCTAACTAGAAACTACAGTAATATAGCGATTTTTCCAGAGAAGTGGCCTTGATTGGTTGGATCTGAGTCTGAGGCATTGTATGTTGAGTCTAGTTTCAAATTACGATGGGTCAGAAAAGACCATTGTATGTTGAATATATTGTATCCTGAGGCCATTGTATCTTGAGGGATGTTATTATCTTTGTTTGTACTACTGATTAATGTAAAGCCATCAAAGGTCCACTGTAGGCCATACTTGCCTCTATAGTAAGAACACACAGCTGTATTTTGCACTTGACCACATCTGTGTCTTGTATTATGAATCAAGAATTTGTGCATGGTACAGTACTTAAGTCTTAACCGCTTATGTACGCTTTTGCATTTTTGCTTTCTCCTCCCCACCTCCAAGAACCATAGCTTTTTAAAACTTTGCATTCACATAGCCATATATGTTTTTATTTTTTGCAGGACAAACTGTATTTTTTAATTACACCATTTAATTTACCGTACCATAGCATATATTGGAAAACAGGAAAATCTTGGTGGGGTATTTACGGCGTTCACTGTGTGCTACAAAGACATGATAATCTTATTATGCGGGTTACTGCTATTACAGCGATACTAAATGTATATTGTTTTTATTATGTTTTATAACACAAAAATAAATAAATAAAATGCTTATGCGTTTCGAACAATGAAATCCATGTTCTTAGTCATAGCAATGACTATGACTAAGAACATGGATTTTATTGTTCGAAACACGTAAGAGTCTGTATTGAATCTTTTTTTATAATGTGTGACAATAAAGGCTTGATTTTTATTTAAGTGCTAGAAAAAATTACTTTCTTTTTCTTGCTGTTTGGACATTTTATATTACTCAATGCCTGATTTTTAATATTAACAGTATGGTGCCAAAGTGGCCACATAACACTCCCATAACAATTCTATACAATAAAAACTTATAAAAACTGCAAAAATAATATGTTTTATAGTGACTAAATAGCAGCACCATAAAATGCCTAAAGTAAATACGTGCCACCCTACAGCACTTGTATAACATCAACATATAGTAACAAAATAACATCTCACTGTATAAATTACACTATTCACTGAAAAGTGAATGTAAGTGTAATTAAAAACTAAACACTTTATTGGTATGCATTAAGGGTCCATTCACACGTCCGTGTTTTGCGGATCCGCAAAACACGGACACCAGCAATGTGCATTCCGCAATTTGCGGACCGCACATCACCGGCACTATAATAGAAAATGCCTAATCTTGTCCGCAATTGCTGACAAGAATAGGACATGTTCTATTTTTTTGCGGAAACGGAAGCATCGATGCGGAAGTGCGAATCCACAAATGCGGATGCGGACAGCATATTCCGGCCCCATTGAAAATGAATGGGTCCGCACCCTTTCCGCAAAATTGCAGAACGGATGCGGACCCATTTTGCAGACGTGTGAATGGACCCTAAAAGAAAAGACCTGAAAGTGAAATTAAAAAGAAACAATACACTGGTAAACAGAGCGGGAAATCACAAAATGGATACAGTTGCATCAGGGAGCTGCATATGTATCATGTTGCAGTAACAGCATCCCTATGACAATTACACTGTGTCCACATAAAGGGAAGTGGGCTACAAATCTGGTAGGACAAAATGTTCCCCTAAAAGACTCCCTATAAGTTGCTGTACAAGATCTAAGGAAACCTTGCCCCCGATAACAACTGGCATCCAAGGTTACACTATTGGCAATTCCTATCAGCAACTACTGCCAAAATACAGGACCAGTGCAGAATAAAAACAGGACCCTACGCGTTTCTATATCCTTATGTCATCAGGGGTCCATGGGATATTATTAAATTGCTTTGATTTTCTCAATGCTGATTGTTTGAAACATTGGGCATTGACACCTTCAATACATAACAGCTTGCTGCCAGCACTGATAATTACTCACTGCATAAACTAATCTCATTACTATCTAAATAATTCTGTGTTTTCATCTGTACTGGGAACCAAACTAAACATTGCAGCATGTTGTGCTATTTTGTCCAGTAAAATAACAAACACCTTGTCAGAAACCCAATTGACACCATTGCCATAGAACAAGAACAAGCTTTCCTATTGGTCTGTCCTTATACATAAAAAATTAATCCTGGCATGAGTGGCTACACTAAACAGACCCCAAACAAACTGCGCTCACACAGTGTCCCTGATCACTGCTGGAACCTAGCACTATAACAGCAGGGATTGGAAATAATAAAGTTTAAGAAAGTTCATTATTTTTTCCATAAAACGTGATTTTTATTTTGTAAAAGCGGAAACACTGAATACCGAAAGCAAAGGTTCACATACTTTTGCCACTCACAGACATATGATATTGGATTCACTTTTTATCTACTTTCAGGACTTGTGTGAAAATCTGATTTTAGGTCAAATGTATACAGAAATATACAAAATTCTCATACCTTAAAATTCTAAATGTATTTGGTATCACTGTGATTGTACTGGCCCATGGAACAAAAGTATCATTCTAGCCATGCCTCACGATAAATGTTGCAAATTTGAACAGCTTTTTTTTGCCATTACCACCTGAAGAAAAGTCTACAAAATATAATCAATAAGCTATGGTATCACTAAAAAATACAATTTGTGAATCAAAAAAGAAGCCCTCATATGGCTACATCGATAGAAAAATAAAGAAATTTATGGTGTGAAAAATAAACTGCAACCCTTCTTGGCTAATAATACTCCTCAATAATGCAAAGCAGAGTATTTTTACTCTGCTGGGGGAAAAAATATGCAACCTTTGTACTAAAGCATCCCTGGAAATATTTTGAGAAACGTTTGCAATCGTGTGCATAAGTGTGTTTCATCATTATGTGAGTCAGATAACATTACAACCTTCTCTATATGTTCATGCAAATTTAAGAAAAATTACTGCTGAGTTCAACATATTGTCTCCCAAGACTTTACTGCAGAGTCTTGACACCCTCTCCTAGCATGTTTGTTACTGGAGATGAGTGAATTATTCAAAAATTCGATTTGCGGGGTCACCAAATTTTTGGGGAAAAATTTGATTTGACACGAATATATTTGCAGCGAATTACGCAACGAACGTCTATTTCCTGGCTGCTGAGAGCCTTTATAGTGATGTAGAACACTGTGCCTTGCAGTAATACGCATTGAGACTGCTTTGGTAGTGAAAAAATACTGTGAGTCCGTATGACATGCAGATGACAGGCATCGCTCTTAGAATCACTGCACACTTAACTTATTTGGGTAGTCACGGGGCCAAAACTGACCAAATAACTCAAGTATGAACTCAGTCTTACAGGTTGATGTTAGCGCCAAGAAGAAGTGCACTCCTTTTACACTGTCGCCAGATGATTGCACATCAATGTCAACAAAACCTGTTCTATTTACTGTGTATACAAGTAGAGCCCCCCTGACAGAGTCGAGACGGTGTCAGTAGTAATTTTTTGTAGACATCACTGATTAATTTGGGTAACAGCATCATAATAGTAGCTGAGGCAGGTAGCCAGAAGAAACCGGTCTCTTTTGTCAAATTGTTGGTGTGGCACCATGGATGCTCAAGTCTGATGCATCAGGCCTGATTCATCTTGATGCAGTGTTCCACTATGTGCTATATGTGGACACTTTAAACTGTTGCTAAATGTCATATCAAATGTATTGTGGTATCATGCTGTAATTCCCTTTAAACAGGCTGGCAGTGTAATTTAGCTTTATTCGCCTCTAGGTGGTGCTGGCACCACTTATATATATAGCTGGTGTGGGGGGGGGTCAAGTCAGTGTGTGTGTTGAGGATGAGAATGAAGAGAGGAGGAAGTTAATGGAGGAGGTGGAAATTTGTTTTTCCACCTAAATAAGTCACAAAAGATTTTACCATATATAACTGCAGCGCTGAACGCTGAATAAAATTTATTTTTCCACCAAAATACTTAAATAAAGATTTTACCACATATAATTGAGCACGGAGATGGAAAGGGTCTTCAGATCCCTTCCACACTATATGGACGTCTAAGAAATTAACCGCTGCTCCCGACAGCAGCTCCAGGAAGGTCATGGAGAGTCCCGTTAATCCAGCATCTATTCACTCCGCTGAAGGATTATTTTGAAAGTGTGTAGAAGACATACGGGGCCAACACACTGCAGATTCATCATGGAGATATCATGGAGATTTAACCGCATATAACCGCCACACTGACTGACTGCTACCGCTGCTACCTCCGTGAAACCATGCACCACTACTTACCGGGTAGGTAGGTAGTCTGCTGCGAAGCAGCTGCTCTACACCGGGCACGGTTGGCTCCCAAACTCCCACTGCTGCTACCCTGCTGAACTGAGAATGTATTTTTCGGTTTGTACTGAAATAGGCCACTAAATGCTTTCAGCACATATAACCGCCACCGACGTGAACTAAGAATGTATTTTTCTTTTTGTACTGAAATAGGCCACTAAATGCTTTCAACACATATAACTGCCGCCGACGTGAATTGAGAATGTATTTTTCTTTTTGTACTGAAATAGGCCACTAAACGCTTTCAACACATATAACCACCGCCGAGGTGAACTGAGAAGGTGTAGCTGGCCAGCTAAGACCCATCCTAGGTTGCTAGTATAGCTTATAGGTGTAAACAGCTAAACCTGCCAATAGCCTTGATATAGTTCCTTTGTTTATGTGTTAAAGACAAAAGCAGAGTTATTTACTGTGACATCATGTTTTGGATGTCATATTACTGTTATATTTTGTGTTCACAGAAGCAGAAAAAGATAATATGCCTTTAAGAATCATTTTTTTATGTAAGGTAAACTCAGTGACACAGCAGTAACAACAGAAAGCATAGTGTTAATCTGTTGTTACTGGGCAGAAGTCTAGACCAATCACGGCCAGCTTCTCATACAGCAAGAGTTTTCACCAATCACAGCCAGCCTTACAGACAGCCTGTCTGGGAATTCCTCCAGCTCCTGCTGCTAGAATCATTATTCACCAGAGACAGGAGCTGAAGAGACATTCACTCCACTGAGAGCTGAGTTTTATGGGAACAAGAGGCCAATATTGGTATTTAAAACAAGTTATATAATGTTTATATTAGTATTGTGTTTAGAACTGTATACTGAACTAGATATATATGTGTTTCCTTACAGTTCCACCAATTGCAACCATACTGAGACATACAGTCATACAATCCATACAAATTGCAAAAGCAAACTGCAATCTGCAGTAGAAATATTAGTTAGACCTCAGATATACCTCTCATAGAGATCATAAAGAGCTTAAATAACTTAAAGTGAGAGTACAGATACTCAAGAGAGAAATATATCCACCATTTTATGTTGAATGACAAGATTGAACAGTTAAACCACCATCTTATGCATACCGCCATTTTGTAATATCTTTTCAACACGTGTTATGTACAGTCGTGGCCAAAAGTTTTGAGAATTACATAAATATTGGAAATTGGAAAAGTTGCTGCTTAAGTTTTTATAATAGCAATTTGCATATACTCCAGAATGTTATGAAGAGTGATCAGATGAATTGCATAGTCCTTCTTTGCCATGAAAATTAACTTAATCCCCAAAAAAACTTTCCACTGCATTTCATTGCTGTCATTAAAGGACCTGCTGAGATCATTTCAGTAATCGTCTTGTTAACTCAGGTGAGAATGTTGACGAGCACAAGGCTGGAGATCATTATGTCAGGCTGATTGGGTTAAAATGGCAGACTTGACATGCTAAAAGGAGGGTGATGCTTGAAATCATTGTTCTTCCATTGTTAACCATGGTGACCTGCAAAGAAACGTGTGCAGCCATCATTGCGTTGCATAAAAATGGCTTCACAGGCAAGGATATTGTGGCTACTAAGATTGCACCTCAATCAACAATTTATTGTCACGGCCACGGTTTTGGCCGTGACTCCTTGGGAGCCGCATACAGTTGCCCGCGGTTTGGGTTGTTGTTTCAACCGCAGCTTGAGGCTTGATGTTGTTTGCCTCAAGTGCGGTTGCCGCGGACAACAGGTATGTGTGCGGTCCCTGTTTGTGTGCGTGTATGTATGCACTGTCGTTTGTCTGTGTGCACTCTGTGTAGTGTGTGGTGTGCACGGACACCTTTCCTGCACTGTGGTTGCTCGTGGCAACGTTTGTCGATGTGTACATGTGGTGGCAGTGTCCCGGCCTTGGGGCTGACTCCCAGCACACGGTTGCCACCCATGTCGTTGCCTGCGGCAACAACCACAGTGTGTTTGTTGTGTTGGACACTTTCCCTTTAAGTTGGTGTTTTCCCTTTCCTGTGGTGCTGGAAGGGTTAACTCTCTTCCCAGTGTGTGTGATGTCACTGGGTGTGTCTGACCGTTAAGTTTGGGCTCTTAGGCCTATAAAGCCTCTCACTTTGGCATGGCTCAGGAGGTTGCTTCAGTCATGCTTTGCTGTTGCAGCCTCCTGTGATTTCCATCTTCTTGTAAGGGCCACCCTTCCGGTCATAAGTTCTAATACCGTGATGTGTTGTTGATGTCTTGTGTCTTTGGTTTTTGTGCAGCTATGGATGTCCTGGTCCCTGTGTGTCTTCATGTGTGTGCTGTTTACCTTTGTCTGTGTGGACAGCCTTTCCTTAGCACGGGTTCCAGTCAGCAAGGCTGAGACAGGTTTGTGTGGAACTGTTTGGTTCACCTGCTTGGCCAGTGAGACTCCTGCTCCTCCGTGCCTAGGAGGAGTGGGTTGTCTTACCCTGCTCCTTAGCCCAGGGACCGGTCGGAGGGTAAGTCAGGGATCCGAGGTTCCTGCGCATGGGTCCTCCTACCATCAAGGTCGGCCCATGCAGGTAGGAGACAGGGTCAGCGTTAGGGACGCAACAGGAGGTGACCTCCTCCCTAATTCTGCGTTCCTGGCGAGTAGCGACTGGACATCTTCCCTCACCGCACGGCTGAGGATTTCCCCCATCCTCAGCCGTGATAGTATGACCGGAAAGGCTCCTTGCTTGGAGGTTCCCTCGAAAGAGGGGGCAGCATATACCACCATCTATGGGTGGGGTGCATGCGCGTTCTCCGGAGGGAGAGCGTTATAGGGGTATCACCGAGTGGCATTCCCCGCCATTCCTTTCTCACCGTGTCCGTGTTGGTGTCTCCTTGTTTGTCATTCCCCTCCCCCCCCTCCCATTGTTTTTTGTGCCTCACCAACCTTCCCCTTTTGTTGTTGGGAGGGGCTTTGAGGGGTGGGAGTATCCGTCCCTCGAAAGAGGGTGAAGCATGTACCGCCGTCTGTTGAAGGGGTACATGCGCGCTCTTCGGAGGGAGAGCGTTCTGGGGGTTTCGCCTCTGACGGCGCGGTGAGTGGCGTTTCCCCGCCATCCCTTCACCGTTGCCTCGTTTGGCGTCCCCCTGTTTTTATGGCACCGGTGTGTTTGTTTGGTGTGCGGGTGCACACCTTCGAAAGAGGGTGCAGCATGCAGTGCCATCCTCTTGTGGCCTGCATGCGCGTTCTCCGGAGGGAGAGCGTTCCGGGGGGATCTCCGTTAACGGCACGGTTGGTGGATTTTCCCCGCCACCTTACCTTCCGTGTCCGTGTTGGGAATCCCTCGTCCCTCTCCATGTTCTCCTCTCTGGTCGTTTGCTGGCAGCACTCCGTAAGTGGTCCGGCTGTGTGCTGGTTAGGAGTGTCTGCTGGCAGCGACTGGAGTGGGGACGTGTGTGGCGAGTCCCCTCGTTCATCTCTCTTTGGTTCTCCCCCCTGTGTCGCTGGTGCGGGCTGCAGACCTCGTCGGACTGGCTGAGTTGTGTGCTGGGAGAGGATGCAGCTGACAGCGACTTTTTGGGAACCGTGTCTGAGAGTGGACGTCCCCTTCTCCCATCCCCTTATGTGAGTCCCTCATGTGTTTTTTTTTTTTTGGTGGGGGGCTTTGAGGGGTGGGAGTGTCACGGCCACGGTTTTGGCCGTGACTCCTTGGGAGCCGCATACAGTTGCCCGCGGTTTGGGTTGTTGTTTCAACCGCAGCTTGAGGCTTGATGTTGTTTGCCTCAAGTGCGGTTTCCGCGGACAACAGGTATGTGTGCGGTCCCTTTGGAGTTTGTGTGCGTGTATGTATGCACTGTCGTTTGTCTGTGTGCACTCTGTGTAGTGTGTGGTGTGCACGGACACCTTTCCTGCACTGTGGTTGCTTGTGGCAACGTTTGTCGTTGTGTACATGTGGTGGCAGTGTCCCATCCTTGGGGCTGACTCCCAGGACACGGTTGCCACCCATTGCCTGCGGCAACAACCACAGTGTGTTTGTTGTGTTGGACACTTTCCCTTTAAGTTGGTGTTTTACCTTTCCTGTGGTGCTGGAAGGGTTAACTCTCTTCCCAGTGTGTGTGATGTCACTGGGTGTGTCTGACCGTTGGGTGTGGCCTCTTAGGCCTATAAAGCCTCTCACTTTGGCATGGCTCAGGAGGTTGCTTCAGTCATGCTTTGCTGTTGCAGCCTCCTGTGATTTCCATCTTCTTGTAAGGGCCACCCTTCCGGTCATGTTCTAATACCGTGATGTGTTGTTGATGTCTTGTGTCTTTGGTTTTTGTGCAGCTATGGATGTCCTGGTCCCTGTGTGTCTTCATGTGTGTGCTGTTTACCTTTGTCTGTGTGGACAGCCTTTCCTTAGCACGGGTTCCAGTCAGCAAGGCTGAGACAGGTTTGTGTGGAACTGTTTGGTTCACCTGTCTTATCCATAGTCCTGTTTATGTACTCCCTTCTTCATGCTGCTTGGCCAGTGAGACTCCTGCTCCTCCGTGCCTAGGAGGAGTGGGTTGTCTTACCCTGCTCCTTAGCCCAGGGACCGGTCGGAGGGTAAGTCAGGGATCCGAGGTTCCTGCGCATGGGTCCTCCTACCATCAAGGTCGGCCCATGCAGGTAGGAGACAGGGTCAGCGTTAGGGACGCAACAGGAGGTGACCTGCTCCCTAATTCTGTGTTCCTGGCGAGTAGTGACTGGACATCTTCCCTCACCGCACGGCTGAGGATTTCCCCCATCCTCAGCCGTGATATTTATAGGATCATCAAGAACTTCAAGGAAAGAGGTTCAATTCTTGTTAAGAAGGCTTCAGGGCATCCAAGAAAGTCCAGCAAGTGCCAGGATCATCTCCTAAAGAGGATTCAACTGCGGGATTGGAGTGCCACCAGTGCAGAGCTTGCTCAGGAATGGCAGCAGGCAGGTGTAGGCGCATCTGCACACACATTGAGGCGAAGACTTTTGGAAGATGGCCTGGTGTCAAGAAGGGCAGCAAAGAAGCCACTTCTCTCCAAAAAACCCCATCAGGGACAGATTGATCTTCTGCAGAAAGTTTAGTGAATGGACTGCTGAGGACTGGGGCAAAGTCATATTCTCCGATGAAGCCTCTTTCCGATTGTTTGGGGCATCTGGAAAAAGGCTTGTCCGGAGAAGAAAAGGTCAGCGCTACCATCAGTCCTGTGTCATGCCAACAGTAAAGCATCCTGAGACCATTCATGTGTGGGGTTGCTTCTCATCCAAGGGAGTGGGCTCACTCACAATTTTGGCCAAAAAGACAGCCATGAATAAAGAATGGTACCAAACCACCCTCCAACAGCAACTTCTTCCAACAATTCAACAACAGTTTGGTGAAGAACAATGCATTTTCCAGCACGATGGAGCACCATGCCATAAGGCAAAAGTGATAACTAAGTGCCTCGGGGACCAAAACATTGACATTTTGGGTCCATGGCCTGGAAACTCCCCAGATCTTAATCCCATTGAGAACTTGTGGTCAATCCTCAAGAGGCGGGAGGACAAACAAAAACCCACGAATTCTGACAAACTCCAAGAAGTGATTATGAAAGAATGGGTTGCTATCAGTCAGGAATTGGCCCAGAAGTTGATTGAGAGCATGCCCAGTCGAATTGCAGAGGTCCTGAAAAAGAAGGGCCAACACTGCGAATACTGACTCTTTGCATAAATGTCATGGAAATGTCGATAAAAGCCTTTGAAATGTATGAAGTGCGTGTAATTATATTTCACTTCATCACAGAAACAACTGAAACAAAGATCTAAAAGCAGTTTAGCAGCAAACTTTGTGAAAACTAATATTTGTGTCATTCTCAAAACTTTTGGCCACGACTGTACATGGACTATCTGCTGCAGAGACGGCAGTGTTATAAATGAAGAAAAGTTGAAGTTAATAAAGAAGTTATTAAAAGCATTTGGTGTGCTCTTTAAACCTACTGTTTCCATAGAACGGCGCTAGAGGAATTGCGGTCCGCAAAACGGATTTCCGTTGTTCAGTGATCCGTGACCGTTTTTTCTTCCGTGGGTCTTCCATGATTTTTGAAGGATCCACGGACATGAAAAAAAAGTCATTTTGGTGTCCGCCTGGCCGTGCGGAGCCAAACGGATCCGTCCTGACTTACAATGCAAGTCAATGGCGACGGATCCGTTTGACGTTGACACAATATGGTGCAATTGCAAACGTATCCGTCCCCCATTGACTTTCAATGTAAAGTCAAGAGTCCCTATTATACCATCGGATCGGAGTTTTCTCCAATCCGATGGTATATTTTAACTTGAGGCGTCCCCATCACCATGGGAACGCCTCTATGTTAGAATATACCATCGGATTTGAGTTAGATCGTGAAAACTCATATCCGACAGTATATTCTAACACAGAAGCGTTGGGGGGAGGATTTTAATTAGGGGGGGGGAAGAGGGGAGGCTGCACTGGCACCTGAGGGGTTAATTGTGCGGTTTACAGCCCCCGTAAGAGATCGGGTGCTGCCAGGCAGCAGGGGGCAGTCATGTACACAGTTCTTAGTATATTCTAACTTGAAGCATCCCCATCACTATGGGAACGCCTCTGTGTTAGAATATACTGTCGGATCTGAGTTTTCACAAAGTGAAAACTCAGCTCTGATAAAAGCTTTTATGCAGACGGATCTGCGATCCGTCTGTGTGAAAGTAGCCTACGGCCACGGATCACGGACGCGGATGCCAATCTTGTGTGCATCCATGTTTTTTCACGCACCCATTGACTTGAATGGGTCTGTGAACCGTTGTCCGTCAAAAAAATAGGACAGGAAACACGGATCACGGCCATGGATGAACAACGGTGCATTTTCCGAGTTTTCAACGGACCCATTGAAAGTCAATGGGTCCGCAGAAAATCACGGAAAACTGAACAATGGCCACGGATGCACACAACGGTCGTGTGCATGAGGCCTAATAGACAGTCTGGTTAGACTAAAAGTCAGAGATATCAAAATTCTTCTAATGCCACAGCGCAAAAGGCACTTCATAGTGCTGCGCCTGCCACAGAATGTATTTTTATGTTTGTACTGAAATAGGCCACTAAACGCTTTCAACACATATAACCACCGCCAACGTAAACTGAGAATGTATTTTTCTGTTTGTACTGAAATACAAAATAACACATATAGCCGCACTGACTGAATGCTACCCCCGCTACTTTCGCGAACCCCTGCATCACTACTTCCCGGGTAGGTAGGCTGCTGCGAAGCAGGTGCTCTACCCCAGGCATGTTTGGCTCCTGACCTACCCCTATATGCTTTCACCAGAAATAACTGCAGAAGTGAAATACGTAAATATTTTTCTTGTAGTACTGAATAAGATACTAAGAATAAGCCTCTAAAGGCTTTTCAACATAAGACTTGCAGCCCAATAACAAAAAGCTTGAATGACAGAGCTGCCTAATGGCTATTTGGATCTCCAAATAATTGTTCCCAGCACTTGTAAATCGCTTTCCTATCAATGTCCCTAGCGCCTTCTAACGTCTCTCCCTGCACTAAGATGCTCTGAAATGATTCCTCCCTATTAGGGAACTGTAAAGTTCATGGATCATTTTGGGAATAATATTTTATTTTTTGGGGATGTTACAAGGCTTAGAAGTTTAGAAGCAAATCTTGAAATTTTTCAGAAATTTGCAAAAACCCAATTTTTAGGGACCAGTTCAGGTCGGAAGTCACTTTGCGAGGCTTACATAATAGAAACCACCCAAAAATGACCCCATTCTAGAAACTACTCCCCTCAAGCTATTCAAAACGGATTTTACAAATGTCGTAACCCTTTAGGTGTTCCACAAGAGTTAATGGCAAATGGAGATCAAATTTCAGAATTTAGATTTTTGGGCAAATTTTCCATTTTAATCCATTTTTTCCAGTAACAAAGCAAGGGTTAACAGCCAAACAAAACTCATTATTTAAGTGTATATATGTGGGCGGGTGGCTCACACCTAATAGCTATGATGGGTGCTGCTAACTCTAAATTGGGTGCCCGATCCCAATAATAATAAAAGCTTGAAAGTAAAAAGGGAGAGTGAGCACTCACAACGTCTGTACCATATGGAATTAGTTTTACTAAGACCTGATTGGTCAAATAAGGTTGAACACTAATACATTAAACACTAATGCATTTACATTAAAATACAATTGACTTAAAATACAATTAACTTAAAATATATAAAAATGTTACAATATGGTACCAAATATGATTTCCACTATTTGTGGTCGGGGTAGAAAGTTCATGGCCGCACTCGGTAACACTTGTAGCAAAAATGTCAGTAGCTGTGGATAGAGTGGGTAGAAGCGTCCTAAAAGTTCCTCATATAGTGCACTTCTGAGCGGACTCCTTATGTATTAATTCCTTTAGGAGAGTTCACTCCTATTAAGACAGTGAAGGCAATGTTCCAGACTTGTAATTATCAGTTCCTACCTGGTTCCTTGGTAGTATGTCCCACTGTGTGGCGTCTCCTCGAGGCGAGCGGTGCCGGCCGTCCGAGTATCTTCCGCCACTGACCACTGAGGAAGGGGTGTAGACGCCCCGAAACGCGTCTGGTAAACAGAGGAGAAAAAGCGCCCACCGAATATACCGGACCCCCCTATGGATTGCATGGCCATGCATGAATGAATTCCTGGCAAAGCTAATACAGACACAGCCTTCAGCGCAGACCGCTGACCAGGATCCCGCGATACTGTGACGTCACCCGCCTGATACTTGCGGCGGAAGATACTCGGACGGCCGGCACCGCTCGCCTCGAGGAGACGCCACACAGTGGGACATACTACCAAGGAACCAGGTAGGAACTGATAATTACAAGTCTGGAACATTGCCTTCACTGTCTTAATAGGAGTGAACTCTCCTAAAGGAATTAATACATAAGGAGTCCGCTCAGAAGTGCACTATATGAGGAACTTTTAGGACGCTTCTACCCACTCTATCCACAGCTACTGACATTTTTGCTACAAGTGTTACCGAGTGCGGCCATGAACTTTCTACCCCGACCACAAATAGTGGAAATCATATTTGGTACCATATTGTAACATTTTTATATATTTTAAGTTAATTGTATTTTAAGTCAATTGTATTTTAATGTAAATGCATTAGTGTTTAATGTATTAGTGTTCAACCTTATTTGACCAATCAGGTCTTAGTAAAACTAATTCCATATGGTACAGACGTTGTGAGTGCTCACTCTCCCTTTTTACTTTAAAACTCATTATTTATTGCCCCGATTCTGTAGTTTGCAGAGACACCCCATATGTGGCCGTAAACTACTGTACGGGCAAACAGTAGGGCGTAGAGGGAAAGGTGCACCGTATGGTTTTTGGAAGGCAGATTTTGCTGGACTGGTTTATTTACACCATGTCCCATTTGAAGCCCCCCTGATGCATCCCTAGAGTAGAAACTCCATAAAAGTGACCACATCTAAGAAACTTCACCCCTCAAGGTATTCAAAACTGATATTACGAACTTTGTTAACCCTTTAGGTGTTGCACAAGAATTTTGGCAAATGGGGATGAAATTTGAGAATTAAATTTTTTTGACAAATTTTCCATTTTAACCCAATTTTTCCACTAACAAAGCAAGGGTTAACAGCCAAACAAAACTGTATCTTTATTGCCCTGACTCTGCCGTTTACAGAAACACCCCATATGTGGTCGTACACTACTGTACGGCCACACAGAGGGGCGTAGAGGGAAAGGTGCGCCATATGGTTTTTGGAAGGCAGATTTTGCTGGACTGGTTTATTTACACCATGTCCCATTTGAAGCCCCCCTGATGCACCCCTAGAGTAGAAACTCCATAAAAGTGACACCATCTAAGAAACTACACCCCTCAAGGTATTCAAAACTGATTTTACGAACTTTGTTAACCCTTTAGGTGCTGCACAACAGTTATTGGCAAATGGGGATGAAATTTGAGAATTTAATTTTTTTGCCAAATTTTCCATTGTAACCCATTTTTTCCACTAACAAAGCAAGGGTTAACAGCAAAACAAGACTGTATCTTTATTGCCCTGACTCTGCCGTTTACAGAAACACCCCATATGTGGTCGTACACTACTGTACGGCCACACGGCGGGGCATAGAGGGAAAGGAGCGCCATGTGGTTTTTGGAGGGCTGATTTTTATGGACCTGTTTATTTACACCGTATCCTGTTTCAACCCCCCTGATGCACCCCTGGAGTAGAAACTCCCTAAAAGTGACCCTATAGTGGAAACTACGGGAAAAGGTGGCGGTTTTGTTGGGACTATTTTTAGGGTACATATGATTTTTGGTTGCTCTATATTACATGTTTGTGAGGTAAGCTTACTAAAAATTGAAAAACTGAAATTTCATCTCCATTTGCCATTAACTGTTGAGGAACACCTAAAGGGTTAATAAAGTTTGTAAAATCAGTTTTGAATACCTTGAGGGGTGTAGTTTCTTAGAGGGGGTCTGAGTTAAGTTTTGTTTGGTTGTTAACCCTTGCTTTGTTACGGGAAAAAACGGATTGAAATGGAAAAGTGCAAAAAATAGCTGTTTTGGCACCGTTTTTAATTTTTTTTTGGACCATGTTAATCTGGGGGGTTAGGTCATGGGGTATTTTTATAGAGGAGATTCTTACAGACGCGGCGATACCTAATATGTCTACTTTTTTACAATTATTTAGGTTTTAGACTATTATCTTTTTTGATACAAAAAAAATGTTTGTATCTCTAAAGTCTAAGAGTAATTTTCATTTTTTTTTTTAGACAATTATCTTTTGTAGGGGCTCATTTATTGCAGGATGAGAGGACGGTTTTATTGGCACTATTTTGGGGGCTATATGACTTTTTGATCGCTTGCTATTAAACTTTTTGTTATGTAAGGTGACAAAAAAGTTATTTTTTTGCACCTTTTTTTTCTGGGGAGTTAGGTCATGGGGTATTTTTATAGAGGAGATTCTTATGGACGCGGCGATTCCTAAAAGTTTACTTTTTTACAATTATTTAGGTTTTAGACTATATTATCCTTTTTGATACAAATTATTTTTTTTTAGAGTCTAAGAGTCCTTTTTTTTTTGTTTTTTAGCCGATTATCTTATGTAGGGGCTAATTTTTTGAGAGGACAGTTTTATTGGCACTATTTTGGGGGCTACAGTATATGACTTTTTGATCGCTTGCTATTATAATTTTTGTTTTGTAAGGCGACAAAAAGAATATCTTTTTTTGCACAGTTTTTTTTTTTTTTTTGGACAGTGTTAGGCCTCATGCACACGACCGTTGTGTGCATCCGTGGCCGTTGTGCCGTTTTCCATTTTTTTTCGCGGACCCATTGACTTTCAATGGGTCCGTGGAAAAAACGGAAAATGCACCGTTTGGCAGCCGCATCCGTGAGCCGTGTTTCCTGGCCGTGAAAAAAATATGACCTGTCCTATTTTTTTCACGGCCAACGGTTCACGGACCCATTCAAGTCAATGGGTCCGTGAAAGAACACGGATGCACAGAAGATTGGCATCCGTGTCCGTGATCCGTGGCCGTAGGTTAGTTTTTATACAGACGGATCCGAAGATCCGTCTGCATAAAAGCTTTCTCAAAGCTGAGTTTTCACTTCGTGAAAACTCAGAACCGACAGTATATTCTAACACAGAAGCGTTCCCATGGTGATGGGGACGCTTCTAGTTAGAATACACTACAAACTGTGTACAAGACTGCCCCCTGCTGCCTGGCAGCATCCGATCTCTTACAGGGGGCCGTGATCAGCACAATTAACCCCTTCAGGTGCGGCACCTGAAGGGGTTAATTGTGCTGATCACGGCCCCCTGTAAGAGATCAGGGCTGCCAGGCAGCAGGGGGCAGACCCCCCCCCCCCCCCCCAGTTTGAATATCATTGGTGGCCAGTGCGGCCCCCCCCCTCCCTCTATTGTAATAATTCGTTGGTGGCACAGTGTGCGCCCCCCCCCCTCCCTCCCTCTATTGTAATAATTCGTTGGTGGCACAGTGTGCGCCCCCTCCCTCTATAGCATTAACAACATTGGTGGCCAGTGTGCGGCCTCCCATCCCCCCCCCCCCCATCATTGGTGGCAGCGGAGTTCCGATCGGAGTCCCAGTTTAATCGCTGGGGCTCCGATCGGTAACCATGGCAACCGGGACGCTACTACAGTCCTGGTTGCCATGGTTACTTAGCAATAGTACAATAGTAGAAGATTCATACTTACCTGCTGCTGGCTGCTGCTGCGATGTTCGTGTCCGGCCGGGAGCTCCACCTACTGGTAAGTGACAGCCTCAGGTCTGTGCGGCGCATTGCTAAATGAACTGTCACTTACTAGTAGGAGGAGCTCCCGGCCGGACACGAACATCGCAGCTCCCAGGTAAGTATGAATCTTTTACTATTGTACTATTGCTAGTAACCCGCTGCCACCAATGATCGGGGGGGGGGGGGGGAGATGGGAGGCCGCACACTGGCCACCAATGTTGTTAATGCTATAGAGGGAGGGGGGCCAATGGGGGGCGCACACTGTGCCACCAACGAATTATTACAATAGAGGGAGGAAGGGGGGGGCGCACACTGTGCCACCAACGAATTATTACAATAGAGGGAGGAAGGGGGGGGGGCGCACACTGTGCCACCAACGAATTATTACAATAGAGGGAGGAAGGGGGGGGGGGCCGCACTGGCCACCAATGATATTCAAACTGGGGAGGGGGGGGGTCTGCCCCCTGCTGCCTGGCACTCCTGATCTCTTACAGGGGGATATGATAGTACAATTAACCCCTTCAGGTGCGGCACCTGAGGGGTTAATTGTGCTGATCACGGCCCCCTGTAAGAGATCGGATGCTGCTAGGCAGCAGGGGGCAGTCATGTACACAGTTTGTAGTATATTCTAAGTAGAAGCGTCCCCATCACCATGGGAACGCCTCTGTGTTAGAATATACTGTCGGAAATGAGGTTTCACGATCTAACTCATATCCGACAGTATATTCTAACATAGAGGCGTTCCCATGGTGATGGGGACGCTTCAAGTTAAAATATACCATCGGATTGGAGAAAACTCCGATCTGATGGTATAAAAGGGACTCCAGACTTTACATTGAAAGTCAATAGGGACGGATCCGTTTGAAATGGCACCATATTGTGTCAACGTCAAACGGATCCGTCCCCATTGACTTGCATTGTAATTCAGGACGGATCCGTTTGGCTCCGCACGGCCAGGCGGACACCAAAACGACTTTTTTTTCATGTCCGTGGATCCTCCAAAAATCAAGGAAGACCCACGGACGAAAAAACGGTCACGGATCACGGGAAAACGGAACCCCGTTTTGCGGACCGCAAAAAAATACGGTCGTGTGCATGAGGCCTTAATCTGGGGGGTTAGGTCATGGAGTATTTTTATAGAGGAGATTATTACCGACGCGGAGATACCGATAATTTGTATACTTTTTTGAAATTATTTTAGTTTTTACAATTTTTTTTGGTGTCTCAAGTCTGAGAACCATAGTTTTTTTTATCTGATGTCAGTGGCTAAATTGAGATATAAATTTAGTACTCCATGGAAGTGTGGTACTCCCTGAAGCAACCAATAATGCAGAGGCCCGGATGATTGAGGCACGTGTCACATTGAGTAGTGGTGTCCTTCCGTATCCCTCTCCTGTGACACACTCTGTACCTTTTTTGGGTCTGTCTCTTCTTTCCAGTATGGGGGACCACACCTGAAAAGTGTTGGCCAGGGACGATCCGGGCGCCTCCAGTTCCCGAGGTACTCCGGCCTGGTCTTTCCCTGTCTGAAAAGATCAGGGCCTTGAGGACTGCCTCATAGAACTGAAGGAATGTTCCTGTGTTGCCAGCACTCCGGGACAGCACAAAAGAGTTTTACATTACAACCTGCACCAAGTAGACCGCAACTTTTTTGTACCATGCTCGGGTTTTGCGCATGGCATTATATGGCTTGAGGACTTGATCAGAGAGATCAACTCCTCCCATATACTGATTGTAGTCGACAATACAATCGGGCTTGAGGACCGTTGCACAGGGACAGGGGTGATGCCGTTACCATGAATTGTGGACAGTACAAGGACATCCCTCTTGTCCTTATATCTGACCAGCAACAGGTTTCCAGTGGTAAGGGCACGGGTCTCACCCCTGGGGATAGGTACCTGGAGGGGGTGGGCAGGGAGGCCGGGTTGAATTTTCCGCATGGTCCCACAAGCGGATGAGGGACTGGAACAAGGGGATACTAGTATAAAAGTTATCTACGTACAGGTGATAACCTTTATCTAGCAGTGGGTGCATAAGGTCCCACACAAGTTTCCCGCTAACACCCAGAGTGGGGGGACATTCTGGGGGTTGAATACGGGAATCTCGCCCCTCGTACACACGAAACTTGTAAGTGTACTCTGAGGTACTCTCACAAAGTTTGTACAGCTTCACGCCATACCTCGCCCACTTTGAGGGAACATACTGGCGGAAAATGAGTCTCCCCTTGAACGCAATGAGAGACTCATCAACCGCAACCTCCCTTCCAGGAACATAGGCCTGTACAAATTTGGCCACAAAGTGATCGATGACCGGTCTGATTTTGTACAGGCGGTCATAGGCAGGATCACCTCGGGGGAGGGACATGCTGCATTATCTGAATAATGCAGGCATTTCCGGATGGCCTCAAACCGGGAGCGTGTCATGGCCGTACTGTAAAGTGGGGTCTGGTAGAGGACGTCCCCACTCCAGTAATGCCTGGCACTAGGTTTCTTGACTAGGCACGAGGCCCCAAAATGTCCTCATCTCGGCTGCACTGACTGGGCTCCAGCCACCGGGCCTAGCCAAAAAGGAGCCCGGTTGTTGAGCAACTAACTGTTGGGCGTACAGGTTCGTCTGCACCACCATTAGATTTACCAGTTGGTTACTGAAAAAATGACTAAAAAAGTCATATTCAGTGAAGCCCACTGTGGAAATCTGGATTCCTGCTTGGCCTACAAAATCAGGAATCGCGGGCTCAAATTGCTGTGGGGTACACCAGACAAGTTCACTGGCAGGGGGCTCCGGTGGATTTAACTGGAGGGCCGGAAAACTAGAACGAGCCCCAGAGCTGCTCGTACTAGGGTGGGCCACAGGGTACCTAACATAGCGGTCCCCTTGCTCCGCCTGGCGGCGTCTCAGCCGCCTTGGGTGCTCATCATCATCGCTAGATGATGAGGAGGACGCGGATGACAACAGGAAAGTGGGGTCATCCTCGTCCTCACTGGGACTCTCGGATTCGGAGGCAAGCTGGGCGTATGCCTCTTTGGCCGAGAACATCCGACGGGCCATAGGGGAGTGTGTGTCCATGTGTATGTGCGTGCGTTTAAATCTTTATTTGGTGTGCGTGTGTGTGGGGGCACGGGTGTTCGCGGACTTATCCCTAAAACTAACAGAAATAAAAAAAAAAGACTAACTAAAAAAATGCCAAAAAATTTCGAAAAAAATATTAAAAACCGCTGATCAACCGTCCGAAGTTGATCAGCGGTGGGGTGTGCGATGCGCTAACAGTTGCCGGATGTTAAGAGTGCCGGCCATCAGTCAGCGTATGCACAAAAAAAATAAAAAATAAAAATAAACTGCCTGCGCCCCAAAAAAGTTGTGGGGGGGGGGGCAGGGGAGCAAGCGGCAGCACCCCTGGGGGGTCTAGCGTCACACAGCTGTGCTGTGGACCCCAGACACCCTACTTAGGGTGATGCAATCAAACTTTTTTTTCCCACTAACTTTCCCTTTTATATCCCTGCCTAGCCCAACCTTTCCCTAGTCTTTCCCTAATTACCTGGCTGATCAGATGGGGGGTGCTGGGGCACAGATAGGGTCCTGGGGCAAGGATGGGTGCTGGGGCACAGATAGGGGGATGCTGGCTCAGATTCACACGTGCACTGCAGCGCTCCTCTCTCCTCGGGCTCCGGACACAAAAGGAGGAGGAGAGGAGCGCTGCTATGATTTGAATCTCCCACCGGCCCGCCCACCTACCAATCAGAGAGGATCCTGAGAGGTGATGTCACCATCACCTCTCAGGATTGAAGGATGGTGATTGGTGGTGTATTATCACACCACCGATCACCATCCTGTTCCGGGTTATTGGGTCCTCAGAGACCCGACTAACCCGGAAGCGCAGAAAAAAAGCAGGTCTGAATTGACCTGAGGTTTGCTGCGATCGCCGACATGGGGGGGTCACAGGACCCCCCCGACGCATCTAGCCAAGGTGCCTGCTCAATGATTTGAGCAGGCACCGGGTTCCGATCACCGTTCCGATCTGAACTATACATGACGTACCGGTACGCCATGTGTTCTTAAGTACCAGGACAACATGCCGTACCAGTACGTCATGTGTCCTTAAGAGGTTAAAAGGCTGCTGCTTCAGCCTATCAACAAGCGTTTTACTCTTGTGCCCTTAGAAGCCATCACAGCCATGCTACTAATAGCATGGCTGTGATTGGCCAGTGGAGCATGTGACCCAGCCTCTATATAAGCTGGAGTCACGTAGCTCTGCATGTCACTCTGCTCTGATTAGTGTAGGGATAGGATGCTGCTGCTGTGATGGAGAGAATAGGAAAGAATCTTTAATCAGAAGTGCTTGTTAACTCAGCGATCTACATAGATTTAGTTTTGTGGGTGCAGTGCACAATCTTTTTACCCTGCCATGAGCCCAGTGACACAGAAAAATTACTTTTATCCGTCTTTTAGGTGGGCGGCGGCGGCCATTTTATGCAAGCTCAGTGTACCAGCACAGCATATGTGCATTTGTGAAATTCAAATACAAGCTTGAAATTCTGCAATAATAATCTGGGTTTAAAAAAATCACCCATTTTTTGCAAGACCCTACATCTGGTGCCTTTGCAGCATTTGTCAGTGTGAAGGACAAGCTTGAAATACTTCAATAATTTTCTGGGTTTAAAAAAACACCCATTTTTGTAAATATCCTACATCTGGGACCTTTGCAGCAATTGTCAGTGTGACATACAAGCTATAAATACTGCAATAATATTCTAGGTTTAACAAAACATCCATTTTGGGCAAAATACTAAATTTGCGACCTTCGCTGCTTCTGTCAGTGTGAAATACACGCGTTAGATATTGGTGTTCTATTCTGATATTAATAAAACACCCATTTTGGGCCGAATACTAAATTTGCGGCCTTGGCTGCATCTGTCAGTGTGAGATATAAGCTTGAAATACTGCAATAATATTCTGGGTTTAAAAAAACACCCATTTTTGTCAATATCCTACATCTGGGGCCTATGCTGCATTTGTTAGTGTGACATACAAGCTAGAAATACTGCAATAATATTCTGGGTTTAAAAAAACACCCATGTTGGGCAATACCCTACATCTGGGGCCTATGCTGCTGTCACACCAGTGACAGGTTTTAGAAGGTCTGAAGGATTATATAGACATTAGTGATCCTACAGCCTCTTTTGGTTTTTGTTTCACTTTGTCTGTGTGTTGCTTGTATGTATGTATTTACACATCACTCCTTGCTCTGGATAGCTTTATTGGTTTTTGGAAGAGCTGGAGTGTGGTTCTAGTTGAAGTCCTGTTCATCCATCATCCATCAGCCTCAGAAGTTAAGTGTTCCGCTTGTTGTATTTTGTATTCCCCCCCCCACCTTTGTTGTTTACTAGGCCTCAGCGAGATGCTGGTTCCTTCACCAGGGAAGGAGCGGGTTGTCTCTGCCCTGTCATTGCCATTAGGGGCCACCAGGGTTTTCTAGGTTCCCTGTGTATGGGCATCTCTACCATCGAGAGGTGCCCATATGGATAGGAGTTAGGGCCAGGAGCAGGGTTTTATAGGTGGTGACCCTTTTCCTTCCCTAGCGGTGAGGCCTAGTGTCTTTTCCCTTCCGTTTTGTTGTCTTTTGGTGTTCTCCCCTACTACATCCATGACATTATCCAGAGCCAATACCGCCATTTTTTGTTCTGATCTGTGCAGCTATGGATGCTATGACTGCACTGGTCGAACAGCTGCATAATCTGACTTTGGAGGTACAGTAGCAGACCTCTGTGAGATGGTATTGCAGATTCAGAGTCCACAGGCTGCTGGTTCCGGTGGTGGGTTCCAGGCCTGCCCTGAACCGAAGGTAGCTCTCCCAGGCAGGTTTTCCGGGGGTAGTGACAATTTCATCCGGTTCAGGGAGTAATGTAAAATATACTTTAGGCTGCGTCCATACTCTTCTGGTGATGAGTGTCAACGTGTGGGTATGATTATTTCATTGCTTAAAGAGGACCTTTCACCAGAATAAAACATCTAAACTAACTATACAGACATGTAGAGCGGCGCCCAGGGATCCCCCTGCACTTACTGTTATACCTGGTCATGCCCTTTGGGTTAACCAATGCTCCTGCGGTTTTTCAACACTTTGTCAATGACATCTTTCATCATCTGGTGGGGAGGTTTGTCGTTGTATACCTTGATGACATACTAATTTATTCGCCTAATATGGAGACTCATCAGGATCATGTGAAACAGGTGTTACAGATCCTAAGAGAGAATAAGTTGTATGCTAAGATGTGTGTATAAGTGCTTATGCGGTTTTTGGGGTTTACCAACTACTACCGTAAATTTATTTAAAACTATTCATCGGTGGTTAAACCTTTAACAGACATGACTAGGAAGGGTGCTGATATTTCTATCTGGTCTGATGCGGCATTACAGGCCATTTCTGCTGTGAAAGAATGTTTTGCTTCGGCCCTTATTCTGGTGCAACCGGACGTGTCTCAGCCATTTATTGTTGAGATTGACGCGTCTGAGGAAGGGGTAGGAGCAATCTTGTTGCAAGGTCCTTCACCCAGTAAATGGCGCCCGTGTGCATTTTTCTCTAAAAAACTCTGAACTGCTGAAAAGAATTATGATTTGGGGAATAGGGAATTGCTGGCCATTAAGTTGGTGTTCGAGGAACATCACTGTACGGTGCTTGCTGGGCACCCTGGGAGTAGATCGACTGTCGATCTCATCTCTCGCAGATTCTGGTGGCCGGGGTTGCGTAAGTGTATTGAGGACTATGTGTCAGCCTGTGGTACCTGTGCACATGCTAAGGTGACACATACTCGGCCTTCCGGATCTCTGCTTCCATTGCCCATCCCGTCCAGACCTTGGACCCATTTGTCCATGGATTTTATCACGGATTTACCAAATTCTTCGGGAAAGACCGTGATTCTGGTGGCTGTCGATCGTTTTAGTAGAATGGCACATTTTATTGCATTACCTAGTTTACCCAATGCTTAAACTCTTGCACAGGTGTTTGTCGACAATATCGTGAAACTACATGGCATTCCCTCTGATGTGGTGTCCGATAGAAGGACTCAGTTTGTTTCCAGATTCTGGAGAGCGTTCTGTACTCGTCTGAGTGTACAATTGTCCTTCTCTTCGGCTTTTCATCCTCAGTCGAACGGACAGACGGAGCGCACTAATCAGAATCTAGAGACTTACTTGAGATGTTTTGTTTCAGAGAATCAGGAAGAGTGGTCTTCATTTTTGTTGTTAGCTGAGTTTGCTACAAAATAACCGTAGACAGGAATCCACTGATAAGTCGCCGTTTTTTGGGGCATATGGGTTCCATGCACAGTTTGGTACATTTTCTGGTGCTCATTATTCTGGCATTCCTGAAGAGTAGAGTTGAGCGAACACCTGGATGTTCGGGTTCGAGAAGTTCGGCCGAACTTCCCGGAAATGTTCGGGTCCGGGATCCGAACCCGACCCGAACTTCGTCCCGAACCCCATTGGAGTCAATGGGGACCCGAACTTTTCGGCTCTAAAAAGGCTGTAAAACAGCCCAGGAAAGAGCTAGAGGGCTGCAAAAGGCAGCAACATGTAGGTAAATCCACTGCAAACAAATGTGGATAGGGAAATGAATAAAAATAAAAATAAAATAAATAAAAATTAACCAATATCAATTGGAGAGAGGTCCCATAGCAGAGAATCTGGCTTCACGTCAGCAGAGAATCAGTCTCTTCATGCCATAGCAGAGAATCTGGCTTCATGTCACCCACCACTGTAACAGTCCATTGTCATATATTTAGGCCCCGGCACCCAGGCAGAGGAGAGAGGTCCCGTAACAGAGAATCTGGCTTCATGTCAGCAGAGAATCAGTCTGCATGTCATAGCAGAGAATCATGCTTTACGTCACCCAACACTGGAAAAGTCCATTGTCAGATATTTAGGCCCAGGCACCCAGGCAGAGGAGAGAGGTCCCGTAACAGAGAATCTGGCTTCATGTCAGCAGAGAATCAGTCTGCATGTCATAGCAGAGAATCAGGCTTTACGTCACCCAACACTGGAACAGTCCATTGTCAGATATTTAGGCCCAGGCACCCAGGCAGAGGAGAGAGGTCCCGTAACAGAGAATCTGGCTTCATGTCAGCACAGAATCAGTCTGCATGTCATAGCAGAGAATCATGCTTTACGTCACCCAACACTGGAACAGTCCATTGTCAGATATTTAGGCCCAGGCACCCAGGCAGAGGAGAGTGGTCCCGTAAACAGAGAATCTGGCTTCATATCAGCAGAGAATCAGTCTGCATGTCCTAGCAGAGAATCATGCTTTACGTCACCCAACACTGGAACAGTCCATTGTCAGATATTTAGGCCCAGGCACCCAGGCAGAGGAGAGAGGTCCCATAACAGAGATTCAGACTTCATGTCAGCAGAGAATCAGTCTTCATGTCATAGCAGAGAATCAGGCTTCATGTCACCCACTACTGGAACAGGCCAATGTCAGATATTTTTAGGCCCCGGCACCCAGACAGAGGAGAGCTTCATTCAACTTTGGGTTGCCCCGCAATATAATGGTAAAATGAAAATAAAAATAGGATTGAATGAGGAAGTGCCCTGGAGTACAATAATATATTGTTAAGGGGAGGTAGTTAATGTCTAATCTGCACAAGGGATGGACAGGTCCTGTGGGAACCATGCCTGGTTCATTTTTATGAACGTCAGCTTGTCCACATTGGCTGTAGACAGGCGGCTGCGTTTGTCTGTAATGACGCCCCCTGCCGTGCTGAATACACGTTCAGACAAAACGCTGGCCGCCGGGCAGGCCAGCACCTCCAAGGCATAAAAGGCTAGCTCTGGCCACGTGGACAATTTGGAGACCCAGAAGTTGAATGGGGCCGAACCATCAGTCAGTACGTGGAGGGGTGTGCACAGGTACTGTACTGTTCCACCATGTTATTGAAATGTTGCCTCCTGCTAACACGTTCCGTATCAGGTGGTGGTGCAGTTAGCTGTGGCGTGGTGACAAAACTTTTCCACATCTCTGCCATGCTAACCCTGAGCTCAGAGGAGCTGGCCGTGACACAGCTGCGTTGGCGACCTCTTGCTCCTCCTCTGCCTTCGCCTTGGGCTTCCACTTGTTCCCCTGTGACATTTGGGAATGCTCTCAGTAGCGCGTCTACCAACGTGCGCTTGTACTCGCGCATCTTACTATCACGCTTTAGTGCATGAAGTAAGGTGGGCACATTGTCTTTGTAACGTGGATCCAGCAGGGTGGCAACCCAGTAGTCCGCACACGTTAAAATGTGGGCAACTCTGCTGTCGTTGCGCAGGCACTGCAGCATGTAGTCGCTCATGTGTGCCAGGCTGCCCAGAGGTAAGGACAAGCTGTCCTCTGTGGGAGGCGTATCGTCATCATCCTGCGTTTCCCCCCAGCCACGCACCAGTGATGGGCCCGAGCTGCGTTGGGTGCCAGCCCGCTGTGAACCTGCTTCATCCTCATCCTCCTCCACCTCCTCCTCATCCTCGTCGTCCTCCAGTAGTGGGCCCTGTCTGGCCACATTTGTACCTGGCCTCTGCTGTTGCAAAAAACCTCCCTCTGAGTCACTTCTAAGAAACTGGCCTGAAAGTGCTAAAAATGACCCCTCTTCCTCCTCCTCCTCCTGGGCCACCTCCTCTTCCATCATCACCCTAAGTGTTTTCTCAAGGAGACATAGAAGTGGTATTGTAACGCTGATAACGGCGTCATCGCTACTGGCCATGTTGGTGGAGTACTCGAAACAGCGCAACAGGGCACACAGGTCTCGCATGGAGGACCAGTCATTGGTGGTGAAGTAGGGCTGATCCGCAGTGCGACTGACCCGTGCGTGCTGCAGCTGAAACTCCACTACGGCCTGCTGCTGATCGCACAGTCTGTCCAGCATGTGCAAGGTGGAGTTCCACCTGGTGGGCACGTCGCATATGAGGTGGTGAGCGGGAAGGCCGAAGTTACGCTGTAGCGCAGACAGGCGAGCAGCGGCAGGATGTGAACGCCGGAAGCGCGAACAGACGACCCGCACTTTATGCAGCAGCTCTGACATGTCGGGGTAGTTGTGAATGAACTTCTGCACCACCAAATTCAGCACATGCGCCAGGCAAGGGATGTGCGTCAAACCGGCTAGTCCCAGAGCTGCAACGAGATTTCGCCCATTATCGCACACCACCAGGCCGGGCTTGAGGCTCACCGGCAGCAACCACTCGTCGGTCTGTTGTTCTATACCCCCCCACAACTCCTGTGCGGTGTGGGGCCTGTCCCCCAAACATATGAGTTTCAGAACGGCCTGCTGACGTTTACCCCGGGCTGTGCTGAAGTTGGTGGTGAAGGTGTGTGGCTGACTGGATGAGCAGGTGGAAGAAGAGGAGGAGGAAGCTGAGTAGGAGGAGGAGGAGACAGGAGGCAAAGAATGTTGCCCTGCGATCCTTGGCGGCGGAAGGACGTGCGCCAAACAGCTCTCCGCCTGGGGCCCAGCCGCCACTACATTTACCCAGTGTGCAGTTAGGGAGATATAGCGTCCCTGGCCGTGCTTACTGGTCCACGTATCTGTGGTTAGGTGGACCTTGCCACAGATGGCGTTGCGCAGTGCACACTTGATTTTATCGGATACTTGGTTGTGCAGGGAAGGCACGGCTCTCTTGGAGAAGTAGTGCCGGCTGGGAACAACATACTGTGGGACAGCAAGCGACATGAGCTGTTTGAAGCTGTCTGTGTCCACCAGCCTAAATGACAGCATTTCATAGGCCAGTAGTTTAGAAATGCTGGCATTCAGGGCCAGGGATCGAGGGTGGCTAGGTGGGAATTTACGCTTTCTCTCAAATGTTTGTGAGATGGAGAGCTGAACGCTGCCGTGTGACATGGTTGAGATGCTTGGTGACGCAGGTGGTGGTGTTGGTGGTACATCCCATGTTTGCTGGGCGGCAGGTGCCAACGTTTCTCCAGAGGCGGAGGAAGAGGCCGAGGCGGCGGCAGCAGCAGAAGAGGCCAAAGCTGCAGCAGCAGAAGAGGTAGCAGGGGGAGCCTGAGTGACTTCCTTGTTTTTAAGGTGTTTACTCCACTGCAGTTCATGCTTTGCATGCAGGTGCCTGGTCATGCAGGTTGTGCTAAGGTTCAGAACGTTAATGCCTCGCTTCAGGCTCTGATGGCACAGCGTGCAAACCACTCGGGTCTTGTCGTCAGCACATTGTTTGAAGAAGTGCCATGCCAGGGAACTCCTTGAAGCTGCCTTTGGGGTGCTCGGTCCCAGATGGCGGCGGTCAGTAGCAGGCGGAGTCTCTTGGCGGCGGGTGTTCTGCTTTTGCCCACTGCTCCCTCTTTGTCTTTTGCTACGCTGTTGGCTCGGTCTCACCACTGCCTCTTCCTCCGAACTGTGAAAGTCAGTGGCACGACCTTCATTCCATGTGGGGTCTAGGACCTCATCGTCCCCTGAATCGTCTTCCACCCAGTCTTGATCCCTGACCTCCTGTTCAGTCTGCACACTGCAGAAAGACGCAGCAGTTGGCACCTGTGTTTCGTCATCATCAGAGACGTGCTGAGTTGGTATTCCCATGTCCTCATCATCAGAAAACATAAGTGGTTGTGCGTTAGTGCATTCTATCTCTTCCACCCCTGGGGAAGGGCTAGGTGGATGCCCTTGGGAAACCCTGCCAGCAGAGTCTTCAAACAGCAAAAGAGACTGCTGCATAACTTGAGGCTCAGACAGTTTCCCTGATATGCATGGGGGTGATGTGACAGACTGATGGGCTTGGTTTTCATGCGCCATCTGTGCGCTTTCTGCAGAAGACTGGGTGGGAGATAATGTGAACGTGCTGGATCCACTGTCGGCCACCTAATTGACTAATGCCTGTACCTGCTCAGGCCTTACCATCCTTAGAACGGTATTGGGCCCCACAAAATATCGCTGTAAATTCTGCTGGCTACTGGGACCTGAGGTAGTTGGTTCACTAGGACGTGTGGCTGTGGCAGAACGGCCACGTCCTCTCCCAGCACCAGAGGGTCCACTAACACCACCACGACTATGTCCGCGTCCGCGTCCCTTACTAGATGTTTTCCTCATTGTTACCGTTCACCACAATAAGAAAAATATTATTCGGGCACCTAACACTATCTGGCTATCTATTTAGGTACCGTATTACACTAATACAGGCACACCAGTAATGACAGATTTAGCTGAATATAAATTTGAGGCCTATTATTTAGGCGCTGGGTGACAGGTATACGTTTACGGACAGACTGCTGGTACAACTAGGGTTAACTTAGGGGGAAGGCGGGGGGTAGATGACCGCCCCTATTTCTGGCCCATAACAACACCACCAACCCCTTTACAGAATGACACAGACACCGTTCTTCCTTTCAACACCTTTATTTTGTTGGGTGGTAATCGGCCACAGCTGATAATTTTAACGGCAACCATAAAACCTTTGAATCGTGCGATCTGCCAGCCGCTGGTCTCCCAGCGGGCAGTTCCGCTCATTTCCTCCGATACCTCTCCGTTGTCTTGAACTGCCGCCAGCTGTGACTTAATATAACAACCAGGTAGTAATATTTCCATAAATTGTTTCGCCCAAGGAAACACCAAAACAATCAAACATCAACTATACCGCTGCAATCCAAAAGGGAGGGAGGGTGGGGCACCACGCTTCCGCTCAAAGAGGAAGGGGAAGGCGGGAACAGGGCTTAAGTAACCGCTAGCCCCCGCCTCCTCAATCTCCCGGGCAATTAACTCCTTCATATTCTCCTGAACCCCTAAAATCACTAGGGGACATAAACAACCCCCGCAGGGGCTAACAGGGAGAGGGGAAAAAAGGGGGGGGGGTGGAAGGACCACCAGTCCCTGTCCACCCTCCCTATACAGTCAGGTGGCCACCAGAATTAGACTTGGATCTGCACTGTAGCTTGTGTGTGAAGTTCTTGAGAATTACCCTATCAGCACCTTGAATCTAATATACCCTTTTAGGGATAGATTTAAAGTAGGCCTGATACAGCAGAAACCACTAATTTTGAGAATTGCAAATTTGGGAATTGTTTTTCAACCCAGAACAAAAACTGTGCTTTGACGGTCACTAAAAATAACTTGACCAGCTAAAACAGTACAGATTTGGATGAATATAAATGTGAGGCCTATTTTTTAGGCGCTGGGTGACAGGTATACGTTTAATCACAGAATTTGACTTGGATCTGCACTGTAGCGTGTGTGTGAAGTTCTTGAGAATTACCCTATCAGCACCTTGAATCTAATATACCCTTTTAGGGATAGATTTAAAGTAGGCCTGATACAGCAGAAACCACAAATTTTGAGAATTGCAAATTTGGGAATTGTTTTTCAACCCAGAACAAAAACTGTGCTTTGACAGTCACTAAAAATAACTTGACCAGCTAAAGCAGTAATGACAGATTTGGATTAATATAAATGTGAGGCCTATTTTTTAGGCGCTGGGTGACAGGCTCAACTTGCCCCTGATGTAGTATATGGCCAAAAAATAACCACACTATTGATGGTTAAATGCACTTTGTGACAGGCTCAACTTGCCCCTGATGTGTAGTATATGGCCAAAAAATAACCACACTATTGATGGTTAAATGCACTTGATGAAAGCTTGACCCTGATGTAGGATATAGCAAAAAATAACCACACTATTGATGGTTAAATGCACTTGGGTGACAAGGTCAGCTTGCCCCTGATGTAGTATATGGCCAAAAAATAACCACACTATTGATGGTTAAATGCACTTGATGAAAGCTTGACCCTGATGTAGGATATAGCAAAAAATAACCACACTATTGATGGTTAAATGCACTTGGGTGACAAGGTCAGCTTGCCCCTGATGTAGTATATGGCCAAAAAATAACCACACTATTGATGGTTAAATGCACTTGATGAAAGCTTGACCCTGATGTAGGATATAGCGAAAAATAACCACACTATTGATGGTTAAATGTACTTGGTGGCAAGTGGCAAGTGACTGAAAAACGCTCTGGGCACCCTAAAAACACTGAGCAATTGAATAGCAGCAGTTCAATGATCCACAGCTGTAGATCGATCACTGAATGAAGTCTTTTGGAGGAGTTAATCACTGCCTAATCTCGCCCTAACGTCGCAGCTGCAACCTCTCCCTACTCTTGTTTCAGCAGAGTGACGTGCAGCGCTACGTGACCCAAGCTTATATAGAGGCTGGGTCACATGCTGCACTGGCCAATCACAGCCATGCCAATAGTAGGCAAGGCTGTGATGGCCTCTTGGGGCAAGTAGTATGATGCTTGTTGATTGGCTGCTTTGCAGCCTTTCAAAAAGCGCCAAGAAAGCGCCGAACACCGAACCCGAACTTTTACGAAAATGTTCAGGTTCGGGTCCGTGTCACGGACAACCCAAAATTCGGTACGAACCCGAACTATACAGTTCGGGTTCGCTCATCCCTACTGAAGAGGAACGATTTTCCTCTTCTTTGTCTTCTATTTGGCGGAAAATCCAAAATAACCTGGAAAAGATGGGTAACAGGTATAAGCGTGCGGCTGACAGGAAACGTATGAGTGGTCTGGACCTGAGAGTGGGTGATTCTATGTGGCTGTCTACAAGAAACATTAAACTTAAGGTACCTTCTTGGAAGTTGGGACCAAGATTTATTGGTCCATATAAGATCACTGTCATTGTTAACCCTGTAGCCTTCCATCTTGAACTTCCTCAGGCATTGAAAATCCATAACGTTTTTCATAAATCGTTGTTAAAAAAATGTGTTGAACCTGTTGAGCCGTCCTCCTTGCCTCCCGCTCCTGTCATGGTGGACGGCAATTTAGAATTTCAGATCAGCAGGATTGTGGACTCCCGAGTTCTCCGGAGATCCCTCCAGTATCTCGTTCATTAGAGAGGGTACGGACCAGAGGAGAGGATGTTGGTTCCAGCGACCAATGTTAATGCTAGTCGTCTGGTGAGAGCAGTCCACAGAGCTCATCCTGATAAGGTCGGTCCTGGGTGCCCGGAGGTCACCCGTAGAATGGGGGGTACTGTCACACCGGTGACAGGTTTTAGAAGGTCTGAAAGATTATCTGCACATTAGTAATCTGACAGCCTCTTTTGGTTTTGGTTTCACTTTGTCTGTGTGTTGCTTGTATGTCCACACCTCCTGTTCAGGTGTGGATCATGTGACCTTTACCTCCCCCTATTTAGTCTGACTTTACCCATCACTCTTTGTTCTGGATAGCTTCATTTGGTTTTTGGAAGAGCTGGAGTGTGGTTCTAGTTGAAGTCCTGTTCATCCATCATCCATCAGCCTCAGAAGTTAAGTGTTCCGCTTTTTGTATTTTGTATTCCCCCCACCTTTGTTGTTTACTAGGCCTCAGCGAGATGCTGGTTCCTTCACCAGGGAAGGAGCGGGTTGTCTCTGCCCTGTCATTACCATTAGGGCATGCGGGGGCCACCAGGGTTTTATAGGTTCCTGTGTATGGGCATCTCTACCATAGAGAGGTGCCCATATGGATAGGAGTTAGGGCCAGGAGCAGGGTTTTATAGGTGGTGACCTTTTTCCTTCCCTAGCGGTGAGGCCTAGTGTCTTTTCCCTTCCTTCTTGACGTCTTTTGGTGTTCTCCCCTACTACATCGGTGACAGCTGCATTTGTTAGTATGACATACAAGCTAGAAATACTGCAATAATATTTTGGGTTTAAAATAACACCCATTTTTGGCAAAATACTAAATTTGCAGCCTTGGCTGCATCTGTCAGTGTGAAATACACAAGTTTGATACTGGTGTTCTATTATGTAATAAAAACACCAATTTTGGGCAAGAACCAAAATTTGCAGAGAAGGAGGAGAGCGTCGAATAAGGGACGTGGCCTTGGTCGTGTTGCTGCTGGTGGATCTCCTGTTGCAGGAAAACGATGTGGTCAATCTGTGCCAGCTACACACACAAGTGAAACACCTTCTTCAGTTGGGAGAAGGCGACAGAACCTTCAGCGTTATTTGGCTGGGCCTAATGCGGCTCTACGAATAGTTTGGCCAGAACAAGTGCAGGCGATAGTAGATTGGGTTGCTGACATTGCCTCCAGTTCCTTCACATTGTCTCCCACCCAGTCTCCTGCCGAAAGATTAAAGTTAGCACCTGCAGCCGATGTCCATCAGTCTTTCACCTCACCCCCTTGCAACTCAGCCAAGCAGTCTGAGCCCCAAGTCATGCAGCAGTCTCTTCTGCTATTTGACGACTCTGCTAGCAGGGTTTCCCAGGGCCATCCACCTATCCCTGCCCCAGAAGTGGAAGAGATTGAGTGCACTGATGTCCAACCATTTATGTTTCAAGATGAGTACATGGGAGGAACACCGCAGCACGTCTTGGATGATGACGACTGTCATTCAATCTGGTGGAGACGGAGAGTTTTAAAAGCCTTATGGCGGTGGCTGTCCCACAGTACGTCGTGCCCAGCCGCCACTACTTTTCCAGGCGTACCATCCCTTCCCTGCACAACCAAGTTAGGAACAAAATCAGTGTGCACTGCACAATGCCATCTGTGGCAAGGTCCATCTAATTACAGATACGTGGACCAGTAAGCACGGTCAGGGACTTTATATCTCCATAACAGCACACTGGGTAAATGCAGTGGCGGCTAAGCCTGAAGCGGATAGCAGTTTGGCGCATGTCCTTCCACCACCAAGGATTGCAGGGTGCTTCTCTTTGCCTCCTGTTGCTTCCTCCTCCTACTCCGCTTCCTCATCCTCTACCGCCTCCTCATCCGGTCAGCGTAACACCTTCACCACCAACTTCAGCACAGCCAGGGGTAAACGACAGCAGGCAGTTTTAAAACGTATCTGTTTGGGGGACAAACCCCACACTGCGCAGGAGCTGTGGACCGGCCTTGAACAACAGACCGATGGTTGGTGCCAGTGATCCTCAAGCCCGGCCTGGTGGTGTGCGATAATGGGCGAAATCTCATAGCAGCTCTGAGACTAGCCATTTTGACGCACATCCCTTGCCTGGCGCATGTGCTGAATTTGGTGGTGCAGAAGTTCATTCACAACTACCCCGACATGTCAGAGCTGCTGCATAAAGTGCGGGCCGTCTGTTCGCGCTTCCGGCGTTCACATCCTGCCGCTGCTCGCCTGTCTGCGCTACAGCGTAACTTCGGCCTTCCCGCTCACCACCTCATATGCGACGTGCCCACCAGGTGGAACTCCACCTTGCACATGCTGGACAGACTGTGCGATCAGCAGCAGGCCATAGTGGAGTTTCAGCTGCAGCACGCACGGGTCAGTCGCACTGCGGATCAGCCCCACTTCACCACCAATGACTGGGCCTCCATGCGAGACCTGTGTGCCCTGTTGCGCTGTTTCGAGTACTCCACCAACATGGCCAGTAGCGATGACGCCGTTATCAGCGTTACAATGCCACTTCTATGTCTCCTTGAGAAAACACTTAGGGTGATGATGGAAGAGGAGGTGGCCCAGGAGGAGGAGGAGGAAGAGGGGTCATTTTTAGCACTTTCAGGCCAGTCTCTTCGAAGTGACTCAGAGGGAGGTTTTTTGCAACAGCAGAGGCCAGGTACAAATGTGGCCAGACAGGGCCCACTACTGGAGGACGACGAGGATGAGGAGGAGGTGGAGGAGGATGAGGATGAAGCAGGTTCACAGCGGGCTGGCACCCAACGCAGCTCGGGCCCATCACTGGTGCGTGGCTGGGGGGAAACGCAGGATGATGACGATACGCCTCCCACAGAGGACAGCTTGTCCTTACCTCTGGGCAGCCTGGCACACATGAGCGACTACATGCTGCAGTGCCTGCGCAACGACAGCAGAGTTGCCCACATTTTAACGTGTGCGGACTACTGGGTTGCCACCCTGCTGGATCCACGTTACAAAGACAATGTGCCCACCTTACTTCATGCACTAAAGCGTGATAGTAAGATGCGCGAGTACAAGCGCACGTTGGTAGACGCGCTACTGAGAGCATTCCCAAATGTCACAGGGGAACAAGTGGAAGCCCAAGGCGAAGGCAGAGGAGGAGCAAGAGGTCGCCAATGCAGCTGTGTCACGGCCAGCTCCTCTGAGCTCAGGGTTAGCATGGCAGAGATGTGGAAAAGTTTTGTCACCACGCCACAGCTAACTGCACCACCACCTGATACGGAACGTGTTAGCAGGAGGCAACATTTCAATAACATGCTGGAACAGTACCTGTGCACACCCCTCCACGTACTGACTGATGGTTCGGCCCCATTCAACTTCTGGGTCTCCAAATTGTCCACGTGGCCAGAGCTAGCCTTTTATGCCTTGGAGGTGCTGGCCTGCCCGGCGGCCAGCGTTTTGTCTGAACGTGTATTCAGCACGGCAGGGGGGCGTCATTACAGACAAACGCAGCCGCCTGTCTACAGCCAATGTGGACAAGCTGACGTTCATAAAAATGAACCAGGCATGGTTCCCACAGGACCTGTCCATCCCTTGTGCAGATTAGACATTAACTACCTCCCCTTAACAATATACACTGCGTGCAGAATTATTAGGCAAATGAGTATTTTGACCACATCATCCTCTTTATGCATGTTGTCTTACTCCAAGCTGTATAGGCTCGAAAGCCTACTACCAATTAAGCATATTAGGTGATGTGCATCTCTGTAATGAGAAGGGGTGTGGTCTAATGACATCAACACCCTATATTAGGTGTGCATAATTATTAGGCAACTTCCTTTCCTTTGGCAAAATGGGTCAAAAGAAGGACTTGACAGGCTCAGAAAAGTCAAAAATAGTGAGATATCTTGCAGAGGGATGCAGCACTCTTAAAATTGCAAAGCTTCTCAAGCGTGATCATCGAACAATCAAGCGTTTCATTCAAAATAGTCAACAGGGTCGCAAGAAGCGTGTGGAAAAACCAAGGCGCAAAATAACTGCCCATGAACTGAGAAAAGTCAAGCGTGCAGCTGCCAAGATGCCACTTGCCACCAGTTTGGCCATATTTCAGAGCTGCAACATCACTGGAGAGCCCAAAAGCACAAGGTGTGCAATACTCAGAGACATGGCCAAGGTAAGAAATGCTGAAAGACGACCACCACTGAACAAGACACACAAGCTGAAACGTCAAGACTGGGCCAAGAAATATCTCAAGACTGATTTTTCTAAGGTTTTATGGACTGATGAAATGAGAGTGAGTCTTGATGGGCCAGATGGATGGGCCCGTGGCTGGATTGGTAAAGGGCAGAGAGCTCCAGTCCGACTCAGACGCCAGCAAGGTGGAGGTGGAGTACTGGTTTGGGCTGGTATCATCAAAGATGAGCTTGTGGGGCCTTTTCGGGTTGAGGATGGAGTCAAGCTCAACTCCCAGTCCTACTGCCAGTTTCTGGAAGACACCTTCTTCAAGCAGTGGTACAGGAAGAAGTCTGCATCCTTCAAGAAAAACATGATTTTCATGCAGGACAATGCTCCATCACACGCGTCCACAGCGTGGCTGGCAAGAAAGGGTATAAAAGAAGAAAATCTAATGACATGGCCTCCTTGTTCACCTGATCTGAACCCCATTGAGAACCTGTGGTCCATCATCAAATGTGAGATTTACAAGGAGGGAAAACAGTACACCTCTCTGAACAGTGTCTGGGAGGCTGTGGTTGCTGCTGCACGCAATGTTGATGGTGAATAGATCAAAACACTGACAGAATCCATGGATGGCAGGCTTTTGAGTGTCCTGCAAAGAAAGGTGGCTATATTGGTCACTGATTTGTTTTTGTTTTGTTTTTGAATGTCAGAAATGTATATTTGTGAATGTTGAGATGTTATATTGGTTTCACTGGTAAAAATAAATAATTGAAATGGGTATATATTTGTTTTTTGTTAAGTTGCCTAATAATTATGCACAGTAATAGTCACCTGCACACACAGATATCCCCCTAAAATAGCTAAAACTAAAAACAAACTAAAAACTACTTCCAAAAATATTCAGCTTTGATATTAATGAGTTTTTTGGGTTCATTGAGAACATGGTTGTTGTTCAATAATAAAATTAATCCTCAAAAGTACAACTTGCCTAATAATTCTGCACTCCCTGTATTATTGTACTCCAGGGCACTTCCTCATTCAATCCTATTTTTATTTTCATTTTACCATTATATTGCGGGGCAACCCAAAGTTGAATGAACCTCTCCTCTGTCTGGGTGCCGGGGCCTAAAAATATCTGACATTGGCCTGTTCCAGTGGTGGGTGACATGAAGCCTGATTCTCTGCTATGACATGAAGACTGATTCTCTGCTGACATGAAGTCTGAATCTCTGTTATGGGACCTCTCTCCTCTGCCTGGGTGCCTGGGCCTAAATATCTGACAATGGACTGTTCCAGTGTTGGGTGACGTAAAGCATGATTCTCTGCTAGGACATGCCGACTGATTCTCTGCTGACATGAAGCCAGATTCTCTGTTTACGGGACCACTCTCCTCTGCCTGGGTGCCTGGGCCTAAATATCTGACAATGGACTGTTCCAGTGTTGGGTGACGTAAAGCATGATTCTCTGCTATGACATGCAGACTGATTCTGTGCTGACATGAAGCCAGATTCTCTGTTACGGGACCTCTCTCCTCTGCCTGGGTGCCTGGGCCTAAATATCTGACAATGGACTGTTCCAGTGTTGGGTGACGTGAAGCCTGATTCTCTGCTATGACATGCAGACTGATTCTCTGCTGACATGAAGCCAGATTCTCTGTTACGGGACCTCTCTCCTCTGCCTGGGTGCCTGGGCCTAAATATCTGACAATGGACTTTTCCAGTGTTGGGTGACGTAAAGCATGATTCTCTGCTATGACATGCAGACTGATTCTCTGCTGACATGAAGCCAGATTCTCTGTTACGGGACCTCTCTCCTCTGCCTGGGTGCCGGGGCCTAAATATATGACAATGGACTGTTACAGTGGTGGGTGACGTGAAGCCAGATTCTCTGCTATGGCATGAAGAGACTGATTCTCTGCTGACGTGAAGCCAGATTCTCTGCTATGGGACCTCTCTCCAATTGATATTGGTTAATTTTTATTTATTTTATTTTAATTTTTATTCATTTCCCTATCCACATTTGTTTGCAGGGGATTTACCTACATGTTGCTGCCTTTTGCAGCCCTCTAGCTCTTTCCTGGGCTGTTTTACAGCCTTTTTAGAGCCGAAAAGTTCGGGTCCCCATTGACTTCAATGGGGTTCGGGACAAAGTTCGGGTCGGGTTCGGATCCCGAACCCGAACATTTCCGGGAAGTTCGGCCGTCTGTGCTCGCTTTCCGGCGTTCTCACTCTGCTCGCCTGTCAGCACTGCAGCGTAACTTCGGCCTTCCCGCTCACCGTCTCATATGTGATGTGCCCACAAGGTGGAACTCCACCTTGCACATGCTGACCAGACTGTGCGAGCAGCAGCAGACGATAGTGCCTCCATGCGAGACCCATGTTCCTTGTTGCGCCGTGTCGAGTACTCCAACATGGCCAGTGCCGATAACGCCGTTCTCCGCGTTACTATCCCACTACTCTGCCTCCTTTAAAAAACGCTTCTGGCGATGATGAAAGAGGATGTAGCACAGGAGGAGGAGGAAGAGCGATAATTTCATAGGGTTTCCGGCCAAACAATCACAAGTGGCTCCGAGGGTGGGTTCCTGCACCCACAAACGCCAGGTACACAATTGTCCAGCCAGGGCACAGTTCTGGAGGATGACGAGGTGAAGGATAAGGAGATGGAGGAGGAGGAACCGTGTTCACAGCAGGGGGCACCCAAACCAGCTCATGGCCATCACTGGTGCGTGGCTAGGGGGATACAGAGGACACAGATGATACACCTCCCACAGAAGACAGCTTGTTGTTGCTTCTGGGCAGCCTGGCACACATGAATGATTACATGCTGCAGTGTCTCTGCAACGACTGGCGAGTTGCCCACATTCTAACTTGTGCTGATTACTGGGTGGCCACGCTGCTGGATTCCCGTTACAAGGACACCGTACTGTCCTTAATTCCGTCACTGGAGCGTGATTGTAAGATGCGCGAGTACAAGCGCACGCTGGTATACACGCTGCTGGTGGCATACTCACTTGACAGTGGGGGCACAGTGGTAGCACAAGGAGAAGGTAGAGGAGGAGGAAAAGGTCGCCAAAGCAGTTGGGGCACCACCAGCACCTCAGAAGGCAGGGTTAGCATGGCCGAAATGTGGAAAAGCTTTGTCAGCACGCCACATCAACCAGCACCACCAGCTGATATGGAACGTCTTAGCAGGAGGCAGCATTTCAGCAACATGGTGGAGCAGTATGTGTGCACACGCCTACACGTACTGAATGACGGGTCTGCACCCTTCAACTTCTGGGTCTCCAAATTGGGCACATGGCCTGAGCTTGCCCTTTACACCTTTGAGGTGCTGGCCTGCCCTGCAGCCAGTGTATTGTCTGAACGTGTGTTTAGCATGGCAGGGGGTGTTTTTATTACAGACAAGCGCAGCCGTCTGTCCACAGCCAATGTGGACAAGCACACATTTAAACGCCTGGTTCATTAAAATGAACCAGGCATGGATCCCACAGGACTTGTCCGTACCTTGTGCAGAATAGACATGTATACCGGCCTTACCCAGCCATTGTTATATTACAGCGCAATTGCTCATTGTTGTATTTTTGATATTTCCCACTCTTTTGGAGTGTACCCCAATAAAAATTTAAATTTAAAATTAAAACCAGTGTTGGCTGCCTTTAACGCTGCTTCCACCTACACCGCTACGTCCACCGCCTCCTCAACCTCCTACTCCATATGGATCTCCACCTCATAAAATTTTTTTTATTTGTACGTATTTTATTTTATGTCATTTCACTAATTTGTCTGTTACATTTTCGGGTGAAATTCACCAATTTTTGGGTGTGATATACCACTGCTATACCTAGTAGACAGGTAAAAAAATTTCACTAATTTGTCTGTTACATATTTGGGTGAAATTCACCAATTTTCGGGTGGGATATACCCATGCTCCACCTAGTATACAGTTAAAAACATTTCACTAATTTGTCTGTTACATTCTTGGGTGACATTTGACCATTTTTGCCGTGATTAAACCTCTGCTCTGCATAGGTGACAGGGAATTAAATTTCAAAAAATCTTCTGTTACATTGTCAGGTGACATTTTACTAATTTGCTGCATACAAACCCCTGCTCTGCATAGGTGACAGGGAATTAAATTTAAAAAAATTCTTCTTTAATTGACGCGCGCCAACTCCTTTACTTGTAAGCTTTGGCTTCACGAATTTGTCCCACTTTTCCGCTCGATCAACATTTAATTTCATCCATTGACCTCCCTTGGATGTGGTATCTCTTTCTCACGCTCCCTCTCCGGCGTGGAACCCTGATTCGCCGATAACCGTGATCAACATGGTAGGCGCAAAAAAGAACATTGAAAGTTGATAGAGAAGATATGTCACGGTGGGGAGTGGGGGAAAAAACCCCACCATATGATGACTAAGGGATAAGGAAAGAAGCTAGGCCTGAACACAAGGATAAGGGAGCAGGTCACCTCCTAATGCATCCCTATACCTAGCCCTAACTCCTCACCGTATGAGCGGACCTGGATGGTAGGACTGCTCATACCCTGGATACCTAAGACCCTGAGTCACCCTGAGAATCCCTTACAAAGGAGCTGAGGAGAGATACCCTGTTCTTCCAGGACACGGAAGAACAGGAGTCTCAAAAGGCCTGGAAGCAGGGAAAGGAAAAGACAATATGCAGCAAGAGAATCGGCAGGTAAGAAAACAAGACGACACACTTACCTGCCACCACGACTGGAACCCGTGAATACGTACCGGAGCCCTAACACCAAACAGGACACCGTAACAGCAACTCACACTGGTATCCAGCACACCAGACTCCGCCAGGACCCCCATGCCTCAATGTGCATGGCAGCCCCAGGTGGCACTGCATACAGGCTAGGAAGTATAGCAACCATGCTGGAAGATATCACCAAACATACCAGACAAGGAACACCAAGCTAGATATTACAATACACCAAATCATAACCCCACACCAAACATACAACACATGTAAGGGAGAGAAGACATCGCTGGAGAGCTCGATGTCCCACTAGGAAGCCCTCACTCTGAGAGATGGAACATGAATACCAGGAGCATAACTCCAACACACACCATGGCTGGAGTACCACTGACTCCTGGCCTCTAGCCACAGGTAAGATGAAACACCTAGTGACCACGCCCAACAAGGTGGTTAACCCCTACAGCACCAGACAGAGGAGGAAACAACTGACAGGGAAAGTGCACACACCAGCATAAAAAGCTACACATTGCCGCAGGCATCAACATGCAAGGCAACCATGTCACGGCACACACAACAAAGGCCATGACACTGCCACCGCATGCTGAAACAGCAACACATTGCCACAGGCAACAGCAAGTGTGGCAAAAGTGTCACGTGCGATCAGGCAGAAGAAGCGGCAGCAGGGCCTCTCCTGTCTAAAGTTTCCAAATCCAAAATACTCCAGTGACATTCCCTATAATTTTTTAATAATCATTCTAATAACAGGGCATCTTAAGAGTCCTGTATTGTTATTTATCGTCACTACCTCCTCGAGTTGGGAGTGGGTAATTGCCGCACGCCCCCTCTATAACTTAGAAGCTTCTGCTTCAATACTTTGTCCCACATTTCTACTCGATCACATTGAATTTCATCCATTAACCTCCCTTGGATGTAGTATCCCTTTCTCACGCTCCCTCTCCGGCGTGGAACTCTGATTCGCCGATAACTGTGATCAACATGGTAGGCTCATAAAAGAACATCGAAAGTTGATAGAGAAGATATCCAATTGGATCGTGAACATCACAGGGACGTGCAACATGGTGGGGCAGTATGTGTGCACACGCTTCACGTACTGACTGATGGGTCTGCCCCTTTCAACTTCTGGGTCTCCAAATTGGGCACATGGCCTGAGCTTGCCCTTTATGCCTTGGAGGTGCTGGCCTGCCCTGCAGCCAGTGTATTGTCTGAATGTTTGTTTAGCACGACTGGAAGGGGTTATCACAGGTTATATTTCCCAATGTTTTGGGGTGTACCCACAAAATAAAAATAAAAACTACCTCCTCCTCCTCCGCTTCCACCTACACCGCCACATCCACTGCCTCCTCAACCTCCTACTCCATATGGACCTCGTCCGCCTAGATCAAGATTATTATTTTTTATTTTTATGTATTTTATGTTATTTAAAGTCATTTCCCTATGCCATGCTCATAACCACATTTTGCTGCCATTTGCAACCCTCTAGCTCTTTCCATGACATTTTAAGAGCCATTTTAGTGCTCCAAAGTTATGGCCCCCACTTACTTCAATGGGGTTTGGGGTGAAGTTCGGGTTTTTTGTGAAGTTCAGCCGAACCCGTCGAACCCAAACATCCAGGTGTCCGCTCAACTCTACTCCCTATCCTTTCCCTGCACTTATAAATTGTTTTATCTGCCTATTTTTTCGACAATAGTTTTTCCAATAGCTGTCCCTAGCGTCTTCACACATCTGTCCCTGCACTCTGAACGCTGGAAAATGTCTGACTGTAAGATGGCCGACGTATTTATAGGGCTGTGACATCACAGGGCTGGCTGGCTACTTTGTCACAGCTTAGCAATATCCCTAGCAACCAATAGAAAAGTTGCCTACCCAACGCCAGTATTTCGTGCGCATTACGTGAATAATACATTGTCGATTTTCGCAATCAAGAATATAATCTCGAATTCTCAAATTCACGAATATATGATTAATATTCTTCAAAATATTAGCGAAATATAGCGAATTTGAATATTGCCCCTGCCGCTCATCACTATTGGCTGCATGCAGGCATGTCAAATCTGGATGATTCCGCATTCCCAGAGTTCCTTGCCCCATGTCCTCAGTCCTCACACGTGTAGCCGCCATTTTAGGAAAAATTTGATTTGTTATCACGAACAGCGAGGAAATTCGCATTCGTTGCCAATCAAATTTTTCCTGAAATTCTAAACGAATTCCACTTCGTCAGCTTCGATTCGCTCATCTCTATTTCTTACTTATTTTTGTTCTGTACAAATGATTCTTGTTCCTCTGCTCATCACTCTTGAGGCCAAAGAGAAGCTCAAGCTATAAACCAGCTTAGAGATCTTCAGCTTACTGGTCCAAATCTCTCATATCATATTCTTTCCCTCAGGAAACCACAAAACAAACCAGCAGCAGCCAGCTGGAGGCAATGAATGGAGATATCTCAAAGCTGTGTCTGCTTAAAATTATATAGTGGGTAATTTTGCTTTCACAGTGTTAGTTTTTATGGCTTTATACCATATATGATGGGCAAACAAAATGTATCAATTTCACTTAAGGTGGTTTATTTAAAGGGAACCTGTCATCACCTTTATGCTGCCCATACTAACAGCAGAATAAAGTAGAGACAGGTGAGTTGATTTCAGCGGTCTGTCAATTCTAAGTTAAAAGTAAGTGATTGCTGATAGAGATGAGCGAATTTTTCAAAAATTCGATTCGCCGGTTCACCGAATTTTTCGGGAAAAATTTGGTTTGATCCGAATATATTGGCGGTGAATTACATTAAAAAATGACTATTTCCTGGGTGCTGAGAGCCTTGCAGTAACACACATAGGGAGTCTGCTTTGGTAGTGAAAAAATACTGTGAGTCCGTATGACATGCAGATGACAGGCGTCGCTCTTAGAATAACTGCACACTTCACTTATTTGGGCAGTCACGGGGCCGAAACTGACCAAATAACTCAAGTATGAACACAGCCTTACAGAAAGCCAAGAAGAAGCGCACTACTTTTACACTGTCATCAGCTGATTCCACATAGATGTAAACAGATCCTGTTCTATTAAACGCTTAAACAAGTAGAGCCCCCCTGACAGAGTGGAAAGGGGGTCAGCAGTAAGTTTGTGCTGACGTCACTGATTATTTTGCCTTTCCTCTGATTCGTCAGAACAATAACCCCCAAAAAACGGATCCTGTCTGTTGCATTGCATTGTAGCATTTGCCTTCATTCAGTTCGCATTTGGTCAGTAATCCATCAGTATTGCTAATGGCAAAAACAAACAGGAGTAAATCCAAAACAGAGATGACACGTGAACGGAATATTTGCATGTCTTCTGTGTTTTGTACCCACTCCTGCTTTTGGCTACCAAATCACAAGCCAATTCTGATGGGACCATGCAGGCCTTACAGCTGCTACACAGACAGAATCGTCTCACTTTTCCTTCCTTATGACAGATCAAAAAAAGGGTCAAATAAAAGATGAAGTCAGCCAAGCCAAAAAGGCAAAATAGTGGCCCAATCATGAAGTGGGGAGTTTGGGAACAGCATGAGAATTCCACAGAGTGGCCTTATGACAAAGTGCTGAGGTGGAAGTAGCATGAGGAGACGACAGAGTGGCCCAATGAGAGAGTCTGGAGGTGGCGGCAGCATGAGGAGGCCACAGAGTGGCACAATGACCAAGTGTGGAGGTGGTGGCACCATGAGGAGGCCACAGAGTGGCACAATGACCAAGTGTGGAGGTGGCAGCACCATGAGAAAGCACAGAGTGGCATGACGATGAGAGATTGCAGAGGTGGCAGCAGCATCAGGAGAAGGCCACAGAGTGGCACGACAACCAAAGATTGTGGAGGTGGCAGCAGCATGAGGAGGCCACAGAGTGGCACAATGACAGAGTGTGAAGGTGGCGGCAGCATAAGGAGGCCACAGAAAGGCAAAATGACAGAGTGCGGAGGTGTGGAAGCATCATCATCAAGAGGCCACAGAGTGGCACAATGACAGAGTCTGGAGGTGGAAGCAGCATGAGGAGGCCAAAGAGTGGAACGAAAACAGAGTGTGGAGGTGGCGGAAGCAGCAGCAGCATCAGGAGGAGGCCACAGGGTGGCACAATGACAGAGTGTGGAGGTGGCAGCAGCATCAGGAGGCCACAGAGTGGCACGATTACAGAGTGTGGAGGTGGCGGAAGCAGCATCATTAGGAGGCTACAGACTGGCACAATTACAGAGTCTGGAGGTGGTGGCAGCATGAGGAGGCCACAGAGTGGCATGAAGACAGATTGTGGAGGTGGCAGCAGCATGAGGAGGCCACAGAGTGGCAAGACAACAGATTCTGAAGCTGGAAGCAGCAGCAGCATCAGGAGGAGTGCACACGGTGGAACAATCACAGAGTGTGGAGGTGGCAGCAGCATCATCAGGCGGTCATAGGGTGGCACAATCATAGAGTGTGGAGGTGGCAGCAGCATTAGAAGGAGGCCACAGAGTGGCATGAAGACAGCGTGTGGAGGTGGGTGGCAATAACAGTACCCGCTGACGATGGTGAGTGTAAGAAAGAGCACTTGGCATCACTTTTATGCTGCCCATACTAACTTAAAGTTTTGTAGGAAGGGAAACCATTGGGTGACCCGGGCATTTCTGTCCTTGGCCTGGCTCATCCACTTGAGAAGGGAGTGGTCAGTCACCAGGCAGAATTTTCTCCCCAATAAATATTAGCGGAGAGATTCTAGTGCCCACTTGATAGCCAGGCACTCTCTCTCCACTATACTATAGTCTCGGCTGGGGTTAGCTTACGGCTGAGGAAGACAAAGGGATGCTCCTCGCCGTTGACTTCCTAAAACAGTACAGCACCGAGGCCTACTTCGGAGGCATCGGTCTGTACTATAAAATCCCTTTTGAAGTCGGGCATCACCAAAACCGGGGACCCGCTGTCACGGATGGTGTTGCAGAAAACTGGAAGTTATAAATAAACATCCGACTGACTTGATCCCAAACTAAGAAACATATGGGTGAGCCCTATAAAAACCCTAGAGCTCTCCCTGACTGCTTTGCCCATGCAAAGATCTTTATGATAGAAAATTGCATGCCCTCGTACCTAGACTGAGTGACACCTGAAAACCCTATAATAGTAAGGGGACACGACCACCGGCTCCCTGCACTTAATACGGAGGGAGTCAGGGTCACCTAGAATCAAGCCAGCACGGAAACACAAATAAAGGAAAAGACTTATCTGAGGAACCAGCAGTTGCAGCCTCTTGCAGTAAACACAATCCAGGAAGTAGTATAAACTGCAAAGTGAGGCAGTATGGGAGGGAATATAAAGGGAGGCAAACAGTGTAAATAGATGACAGCTGGGAGAAGGAAAAGAGATGACAAAGTGAAACCAAAACAAAGAACATCATGCAAGAGGTACAGAAGAATGTCTGCCACAGCTTCTCAGAGAGCTGGCGGTGACAGTACCCCTCCCTCTACGAGTGGACTCCGGACACTCAGAGCCCACCTTCTCAGGGTGGGACCTATGGAAAGACCTGATAAGACGAGTGGCCTTAATGTCCGCCACTGGGACCCACATCCTCTCCTCAGGACCATAACCCTCCCAATGAACGAGGTACTGGAGAGAACCGCGGATAATGCGAGAATCCACAATCCTAGAGACCTGAAATTCAAGCTTACTATCAACAACAATCGGAGGAGGAGGCAAAGAGGAGGGTACAGTGGGTTGGACATATGGTTTTAATAGGGACCTGTGAAAAACATGATGGATCTTCCAAGTCTGAGGAAGATCAAGACGGAAGGCAACGGGATTGATGACGGACAAGATCTTGTAAGGCCCAATAAACTTAGACCCAACTTCCAGGAGGGAACCTTCAGTTTGATATTCTTTGTAGACAACCACACCAGATCACCCACATTCAGGTCCGGACCAGGCATACGTCTCTTATCCGCCACATGCTTATATCTCTCACTCATCCTCTTCAGATTACCCTGAAACTTTTGCCAAATAAATGACAAAGACGAGGAAAATCTCTCCTCATCAGGTAAACCAGAAGACCCCTCTCCAGAGAATGTCCCAAACTGCGGATGAAACCCATATGCACCAAAAAATGGTGACTTATCCGAGCACTCCTGGCGACGGTTATTTAACCACCTCCGGACCGCCTAACGCAGGATCGCATTCCGGATGGTGGCAGCGCTGCGCACAATCACGCATCTACGCGTCATCTCGCGAGACGCGAGATTTCCTGTGAACGCGCGCACACAGGCGCGCGCGCTCACAGGAACGGAAGGTAAGAGAGTTGATCTCCAGCCTGCCAGCGGCGATCGTTCGCTGGCAGGCTGGAGATGTGTTTTTTTTAATCCCTAACAGGTATATTAGACGCTGTTTTGATAACAGCGTCTAATATACCTGCTACCTGGTCCTCTGGTGGTCCCCTTTGTTTGGATCGACCACCAGAGGACACAGGTAGCTCAGTAAAGTAGCACCAAGCACCACTACACTACACTACACCCCCCCCCCGTCACTTATTAACCCCTTATTAGCCCCTGATCACCCCATATAGACTCCCTGATCACCCCCCTGTCATTGATTACACCCCTGTCATTGATCAACCCCCTGTAAAGCTCCATTCAGATGTCCGCATGATTTTTACGGATCCACTGATAGATGGATCGGATCCGCAAAACGCATACGGACGTCTGAATGAAGCCTTACAGGGGCGTGATCAATGACTGTGGTGATCACCCCATATAGACTCCCTGATCACACCCCTGTCATTGATCAACCCCCTGTAAAGCTCCATTCAGATGTCCGCATGATTTTTACGGATCCACTGATAGATGGATCGGATCCGCAAAACGCATACGGACGTCTGAATGAAGCCTTACAGGGGCGTGATCAATGACTGTGGTGATCACCCCATATAGACTCCCTGATCAGCCCCCTGTCATTGATTACACCCCTGTCATTGATCAACCCCCTGTAAAGCTCCATTCAGATGTCCACATGATTTTTACGGATCCACTGATAGATGGATCGGATCCGCAAAACGCATACCGACGTCTGAATGAAGCCTTACAGGGGCGTGATCAATGACTGTGGTGATCACCCCATATAGACTCCCTGATCACCCCCCTGTCATTGATTACACCCCTGTCATTGATCAACCCCCTGTAAAGCTCCATTCAGATGTCCGCATGATTTTTACGGATCCACTGATAGATGGATCGGATCCGCAAAACGCATACGGACGTCTGAATGAAGCCTTACAGGGGCGTGATCAATGACTGTGGTGATCACCCCATATAGACTCCCTGATCACCCCCCTGTCATTGATTACACCCCTGTCATTGATCAACCCCCTGTAAAGCTCCATTCAGATGTCCGCATGATTTTTACGGATCCACTGATAGATGGATCGGATCCGCAAAACGCATACGGACGTCTGAATGAAGCCTTACAGGGGCGTGATCAATGACTGTGGTGATCACCCCTAATAGACTCCCTGATCACCCCCCTGTCATTGATTACACCCCTGTCATTGATCAACCCCCTGTAAAGCTCCATTCAGATGTCCGCATGATTTTTACGGATCCACTGATAGATGGATCAGATCCGCAAAACGCATACGGACGACTGAATGAAGCCTTACAGGGGCGTGATCAATGACTGTGGTTATCACCCCATATAGACTCCCTGATCACCCCCCTGTCATTGATCAACCCCCTGTAAAGCTCCATTCAGATGTCCGCATGATTTTTACGGATCCACTGATAGATGGATCGGATCCGCAAAACGCATACGGACGTCTGAATGAAGCCTTACAGGGGCGTGATCAATGACTGTGGTGATCACCCCATATAGACTCCCTGATCACCCCCCTGTCATTGATTACACCCCTGTCATTGATCAACCCCCTGTAAAGCTCCATTCAGATGTCCGCATGATTTTTTACGGATCCACTGATAGATGGATCGGATCCGCAAAACACATACAGGCGTCTCCCTGGAGCCTTCCAGGGGGGGTGATCACCCCATATAGACTCCCTGATCACCCCCCTGTCATTGATCCCCCCCCCCTGTCATTGATCACCCCCCCCCCCTGTCATGCTGCATTCAGATGTCCGTATGATTTTTACGGATCCACGGATACATGGATCGGATCCGCGAAACACATACGGACATCTGAATGGAGCCTTACAGGGGGGTGATCAATGACAGGGGGGTGATCACCCCATATAGACTCTCTGATCACCCCCCTGTCATTGATCACCACCCCTGTCATTGATCACCCCCCCTGTCATTGATCACCCCCCTGTCATTGATCACCCCTCTGTAAGGCTCCATTCAGACATTTTTTTGGCCCAAGTTAGCGGAATTATTATTTATTTTTCTTACAAAGTCTCATATTCCACTAACTTGTGTCAAAAACTAAAATCTCACATGAACTCACCATACCCCTCACGGAATCCAAATGCGTAACATTTTTTAGACATTTATATTCCAGACTTCTTCTCATGCTTTAGGGCCCCTAGAATGCCAGGGCAGTATAAATACCCCACATGTGACCCCATTTCGGAAAGAAGACACCCCCAGGTATTCCGTGAGGGGCATATTGAGTCCATGAAAGATTGAAATTTTTGTCCCAAGTTAGCGGAAAGGGAGACTTTGTGAGAAAAAAATAAAAAATATCAATTTCCGCTAACTTGTGCCAAATAAAAAAAATTCTATGAACTCGCCATGCCCCTCATTGAATACCTTGGGGTGTCTTCTTTCCAAAATGGGGTCACATGTGGGGTATTTATACTGCCCTGGCATTCTAGGGGCCCCAAAGCGTGAGAAGAAGTCTGGTATCCAAATGTCTAAAAATACCCTCCTAAAAGGATTTTGGGCACCTTTGCCCACCTAGGCTGCAAAAAAGTGTGACACATCTGGTATCGCCGTACTCAGGAGAAGTTGGGGAATGTGTTTTGGGGTGTCATTTTACATATACCCATGCTGGGTGAGATAAATATCTTTTTCAAATGCCAACTTTGTATAAAAAAATGGGAAAAGTTGTCTTTTGCCAAGATATTTTTCTCACCTAGCATGAGTATATGTAAAATGACACCCCAAAACACATTCCCCAACTTCTCCTGAGTACGGAGATACCAGATGTGTGACACTTTTTTGCAGCCTAGGTGGGCAAAGTGGCCCATATTCCAAAGAGCACCTTTCGGATTTCACAGGTCATTTACCTACTTACCACACATTAGGGCCCCTGTAAAATGCCAGGGCAGTATAACTACCCCACAAGTGACCCCATTTTGGAAAGAAGACACCCCAAGGTATTCCGTGAGGGGCATGGCGAGTTCCTAGAATTTTTTATTTTTTGTCACAAGTTAGTGGAAAATGATGATTTTTTTTTATTTTTATTTTTTTCATACAAAGTCTCATATTCCACTAACTTGTGACAAAAAATAAAAACTTCCATGAACTCACTATGCCCATCAGCGAATACCTTGGGGTCTCTTCTTTCCAAAATGGGGTCACTTGTGGGGTAGTTATACTGCCCTGGCATTCTAGGGGCCCAAATGTGTGGTAAGGAGTTTGAAATAAAATTCTGCAAAAAATGACCAGTTAAATCCGAAAGGTGCTCTTTGGAATATGGGCCCCTTTGCCCACCTAGGCTGCAAAAAAGTGTCACACATCTGGTATCTCCGTACTCAGGAGAAGTTGGGGAATGTGTTTTGGGGTGTCATTTTACATATACCCATGCTGGGTGAGAGAAATATCTTGGCAAAAGACAACTTTTCCCATTTTTTTATACAAAGTTGGCATTTGACCAAGATATTTATCTCACCCAGCATGGGTATATGTAAAAAGACACCCCAAAACACATTCCTCAACTTCTCCTGAATACGGAGATACCACATGTGTGACACTTTTTTGCAGCCTAGGTGGGCAAAGGGGCCCATATTCCAAAGAGCACCTTTCGGATTTCACTGGTCATTTTTTACAGAATTTGATTTCAAACTCCTTACCACACATTTGGGCCCCTAGAATGCCAGGGCAGTATAACTACCCCACAAGTGACCCCATTTTGGAAAGAAGAGACCCAAAGGTATTCGCTGATGGGCATAGTGAGTTCATGGAAGTTTTTATTTTTTGTCACAAGTTAGTGGAATATGAGACTTTGTAAGAAAAAATTAAAAATAAAATAAAATCATCATTTTCCGCTAACTTGTGACAAAAAATAAAAAGTTCTATGAACTCACTATGCCCATCAGCGAATACCTTAGGGTGTGTACTTTCTGAAATGGGGTCATTTGTGGGGTGTTTGTACTGTCTGGCCATTGTAGAACCTCAGGAAACATGACAGGTGCTCAGAAAGTCAGAGCTGCTTCAAAAAGCGGAAATTCACATTTTTGTACCATAGTTTGTAAACGCTATAACTTTTACCCAAAATTTTTTTTTTTCAAAGACATGTAGAACAATAAATTTAGAGCAAAATTTATATATGGATCTCGTTTTTTTGGCAAAATTTTACAACTGAAAGTGAAAAATGTCATTTTTTTGCAAAAAAAACGTTAAATTTCGATTAATAACAAAAAAAGTAAAAATGTCAGCAGCAATGAAATACCACCAAATGAAAGCTCTATTAGTGAGAAGAAAAGGAGGTAAAATTCATTTGGGTGGTAAGTTGCATGACCGAGCAATAAACGGTGAAAGTAGTGTAGGTCAGAAGTGTAAAAAGTGGCCTGGTCTTTCAGGGTGTTTAAGCACTGGGGGCTGAGGTGGTTAAAGCAACATCAGCAAGGGACAAAAATGAACACCAATCCTCCTGATTCTCTGCCACAAAACAGCGCAGATATGTCTCCAGATTCTGATTGACGCGTTTGGTCTGGCCATTCGACTGCGGGTGAAAAGCAGAAGAGAACAACAACCGAACCCCCAAGCGAGAACAGAAGGCGTGCCCTTATCAGAAACTATGTCTGAAGGAATGCCGTGCAATTTGACAATGTGATCAACAAATTCTTGGGCCAGCGTTTTAGCATTGGGTAACCCAGGAAAGGGAATGAAATGCGCCATTTTGCTAAAACGGTCCACTACTACCAGAATCACAGTCTTCGTAATGAAGTCCATGGACAGATGCGTCCAAGGACGGGAAGGAATGGGTAACGGGAGAAGAGAACCCGATAGCCGTGAATGAGGGACCTTGGCACGTCTTACGAATAGCCGGCCACCAGAATCTCCGAGCAATGAGATCCACTGTGGCTCTACTCCCCGGGTGCCCAGCAAGGACAGTATCGTGGTGCTCCTTAAAAACCTTGTGTCGTAAAACGAGAGGCACAAACAACCTCCCAGGAGGACAAAGATCAGGAGCCTTTGCCTGGGCTTCCTGAACCTCTGCCTCCAAATCAGGATAAAGAGCAGAGACGACCACCCCTTCAGCCAAAATGGGACCCGGGTCTTCAAAGTTCCCTCCTCCTGGAAAACAACGTGACATGGCATCAGCCTTCACATTTTTAACCCCAGGGCGGAACTTGACAACAAAATTAAACCTTGAAAGAATAAAGACCATCTGGCCTGTCTCGGGTTCAGACGCTTGGCTGATTCCAAGTAGACCAGATTCTTATGGTCGGTAAACACGGTAATAGGGTGTCTGGCTCCCTCTAGCCAATGGCGCCATTCCTCAAAAGCTAATTTGATGGCCAACAACTCCCTATCTCCCACATCGTAATTTCTCTCTGCGGAGGAGAGTTTCCTTGAGAAAAAGGCACACGGTCGCCATTTGGCATGAGAGGGACCCTGAGACAAGACCGCACCCACACCCACCTCAGAAGCGTCCACCTCAACAATGAAAGGCAGAGAGACATCAGTTTGTACCAAGATGGGAGCGGAAGCAAAACTCTCTTTGATACTAGAAAAGGCCTTAAGCGCATCTACCGACCAGGAGGAAAAATCTACCCCCTTTTTAGTCATATAAGTGAGTGGCTTAACAACAGAGGAATAATTCAAAATGAACTTCCTGTAATAATTGGCAAAACCCAAAAACCGCATCAGCGCCTTCTGATTCTCAGGAAGCTCCAAATCAAGAACAGCGCAGACCTTCTCAGGGTCCATGCGAAGACGGCTTCGCATGGGCCGACTATAAAGCGGAGAAAGCCTCTTCCGCCGGATCATGCCAGCAAACCATTACCAATTTTTATCTCTGTCAAGGGCCCTGTCAAGGGCATGGCTAAAGTAGCAAAGTGGGAAACAAACCTCATGTAATAGCCCACCATTCCCAGGAATTACTTTATTTGCCTAGTGCTGACAAGTTGGGGTCATTTCCATATCGCCTCTATTTTGTTCATTTGGGGTTTGATGACTCCGCGCCCAATGACATACCCCAGGTACTTAGTCTTTTCTAACCCTATTGCACATTTTTTTAGGTTAGCGGTTAGGCCAGCTTTCCGAAGGGAGTCCACTACAGCCTGCACTTTTAGTAGGTGACTTTCCCAGTTGGTACTGTGGATGAACATATCGTCCAGGTAAGCCGAAGCGTACCGGCGATGTGTATGAAGCACAATGTCCATTAATCGCTGAAAAGTGGCGGTGGCACCATGCAGACCAAAGGGTAAGACCTTATATTGATACAACCCATCAGGCGTGATGAAGGCAGTTTTCTCTTTGGCAGCCTCCATTAAGGGCACCTGCCAGTATCCATTCATGAGGTCCAAAACAGAAAAATACCGGACTTGTCCTAACCTCTCGATGAGCTCATACACCCAGGGCATGAGATAAGCATGAATTTTGGAAATCTCGTTAAGTTTTTTAAAGTCGTTACAAAACAAAACGTTCCGTCCGGCTTGGGTATCAATACTATAGGTCTGGCTCACTCACTTTTTGACTCCTCAATGACGTCTAGCTGCAACATTAGCTGCACTTTCTCCGATATGGCTTTTCTCCGAGACTCTGGTACTCGGTATGGTTTTAATCGGACTTTCGCCTGAGGCTCAGTGACAATGTCATGATGGATTATGGAAGTGAGTCCAGGGAGATCCGAGAACACATCCTTGTTCCGACTAACAAACTCCCTGGCCTCCCTAGTCTGTTTAGAGGAGAGGCTGTTAGCAATTTTTACTGTGGCAGACTTGTAGTTTACAATTTTCTTGAGTACCTCATAGGGCCCCTGCCACCTAGCCAGGAACTTACTGTCCACAGTCGGCACCAGAACCAAAACCCGATCACCCGGGTTAAAGATCCATATGCTACCTAACAAGAGGCAACACTGTCTCTATCTGATCTTGCATCTGGGTAACGTACTCAATTATACTTTTATGTGGAGTGGATTGTTGTTACCACGCCTCTTTGGCCACGTCCAAGAGACCGCAAGGGTGTCTGCAATACAGAAGTTCGAAAGGCGAGAACCCAGTAGTGGCCTGGGGTACCTCTCGCACTGCGAACATGGGATAGGGCAGAAGGTGTCACAGTCCTTCCCATCTTTAGCCACCACCCTTTTCAACATATTTTTTAATGTTTGGATAAAACTTTCTACCAGACCGTCCATTTGTGGATGGTAAACGGACATCCGTAGCTGGAGTCTCGCATGAAGCCACAGTCATTGGTGGTGAAGTGGTGCTGTTCCGCAGAGCGACTCACCCGTGCATGCTGCAGCTGAAACTCCACTATCGCCTGCTGCTGCTCTCACAGTCTGGCCAGCATGTGCAACGTGGAGTTCCACTCTGTGGGCATGTCGCATATGAGGCGGTGAGCGAGAAGGCCGAAGTTACGCTGCAGCGCTGACAGGTGAGAAGCGGCAGGGTGAGAACGCCGAAAGTGCGCACAGATGGCCCGCACTTTATGCAGCAGCTCTGACAGATCGTGGTAATTTTCAAGGAACCTCTGCACCACCAAATTCAGCACATGCGCCAGGCAAGGGATGTGCGTCAAACCGGCTAGTCCCAGAGCTGCTACGAGATTTCGCCCATTATCGCACACCACTAGGCCGGGCTTGAGGCTTACTGGCACCAACCACTCATCGGTCTGTTGTTCAAGGTCCGTCTACAGCTCCTGCGCGGTGTGGGGTTTGTCCCCCAAACAGATAAGTTTTAAAACTGCCTGCTGTCGTTTACCCCTGGCTGTGCTGAAATTAGTGGTGAAGGTGTTACGCTGACCGGATGAGGAGCCGGTAGAGGATGAGGAAGCGGAGTAGTAGGAGGAAGCAACAGGAGGCAAACTGAAGCGCCTTGCAATCCTCGGTGGTGGAAGGACATGCGCCAAACTGCTATCAGCCTCAGGCCCAGCCGCCACTGCATTTACCCAGTGTGTTGTTATGGAGAAATAACATCCCTGACCGTGCTTACTGATCCATGTATCCGTAGTTAGTTGGACCTTGCCACAGATGGCGTTGCACAGTCCACACCTGATTTTGTCCCCCACTTGGTTGTGCAGGGAAGGGAAGGCACGCGTGGAAAAGTAGTGGCGGCTGGGCACGACGTACTGTGGGACAGCCACCGCCATAAATCTTTTAAAACTCTCCATCTCCACCAGATGGAATGACAGCATTTCAAAGGACAGTAATTTTGAAATGCTGGCATTCAGGGCCAGGGATCGCGGGTGGGTAGGGGGGTACTTCCTCTTCCGCTCCAGTGTTTGGGAGATGGAGAGCTGAATGCTTCAGTGGGACATTGTGGAGATGCTTGTTCTGGCCTCACCATTCGCAGAGCCGCATTAGGCCCGACCAAATACCTCTGAAGGTTCTGTCGCCTACTCGCACCTGAGGAAGGTGTTTCACTTGTGCGTGTAGCTGGCACAGATCGACCACGTCTTCTCCCTGCAACAGGAGTTCCACCAGCAGCACCACGACCGGGGCCACGGCCAAAATGGGTGTGAAAAGAACAACAGTATCTAAAGGGTGTATCTCACAATGACAGATGCAGCGAAGGCTGCAAAATTAAGATTTTTGCCCTAAATAGGTGTTTTTTTTATAGCAGAATAGAACAACAGTATATAAAGGGTGTATCTCACACTGACAGATGCAGACAAGGCCGCAAATTTAGTTTTCGGGCCAAAATGGGTGTTTTCTTAATAAAAGAATAGAACAGCAGTATCTAACGCAAGTATCTCACACTGACAGATGCAGCAAAGGCTGCAAATTAAGATTTTAGCCCAAAATGGGTGTTTTTTTTAAAACAACAGAATAGAACACTAGTATCTAACGCGTGTATCTCACAATGACAAATGCAGCAAGGGCTGCAATATTAACTCCTTAAGGACACAGCCATATTTCAACTTAAGGACCAGGCCATTTTTTGCAAATCCGACCAGTGTCACTTTAGGTGGTGATAACTTTAAAACACTTTGACTTATCCAGGCCATTCTAAGATTGTTTTTTCGTCATATATTGTACTTCATGACACTGGTAAAATGAAGTAAAAAAATCTCATTTTTATTTATAAAAAAATAACAAATTTACCAAAATTTGGAAAAAAAATTCAAATATCCAAGTTTCAATTTCTCTACTTTTATAATACATAGTAATACCTCAAAAAATAGTTACTACTTTACATTCCCCATATGTCTACTTCATGTTTGGATCATTTTAGGAATGACATTTTAGTTTTTGTGGACGTTACAAGGCTTAGAAGTTTAGAAGCAAATATAATTTTCAAAAACCCAATTTTTAGGGACCAGTTCAGGTCTGAAGTCATTTTATGACATTCTAGAAACTACACCCCTCAAGGTATTCAAAACTGATTTTGCAAACGTCGTTAACCCTTTAGGTGTTCCACAAGAGTTATTGGCAAATGGAGATAAAATTTCCGAATTTAGATTTTTTGCCAAATTTTCCATTTTAATCCATTTTTTCCAGTAAAAAAGCAAGGGTTAACAGCCAAACAAAATGCTTTATTTATTGCCCCGATTCTGTAGTTTGCAGAAACGCCCCAAATGTGGCCGTAAACTACTGTACGGGCAACTTTTTTGTACCATGCCCGGGTTTTGCGCATGGCATTTTATGGCTTGAGGACTTGATCAGAGAGATCAACTCTTCCCATATACCGATTGTAGTCGATGATACAATCGGGCTTGAGGACCGTTGCCGCGGTGCCTCGCACAGGGACAGGAGTGATGCCGTTACTGTGAATTGTGGACAGTACAAGGACATCCCTCTTGTCCTTATATCTGACCAGCAACAGGTTTCCACTGGTAAGGGCACAGGTCGCAACCCTGGGGATAGGTACCTGGAGGGGGTGGGTAGGGAGGCCGCGTAGATTTATCCGCATGGTCCCACAAGCGGACGTGGATCTGGCGGCGAGGGACTGGAACAAGGGGATACTAGTATAAAAGTTATCCACGTACAGGTGGTAACTAGAGTTGAGCAAACTCGAACTGTAAAGTTCGGGTTCGTACCGAACTTTAGGTTTTTTGGGACCCGAAACCCGAACATTTACGTAAAAGTTCGGGTTCGGTGTTCGGCGATTTTTATGGCACTTTTTGAAAGGCTGCAAAGCAGCCAATCAATAAGCGTCATACTACTTGCCCCAAAAGGCCATCACAGCCATGCCTACTATTAACATGGCTGTGATTGGCCAATTGCAGCATGTGACCCAGCCTCTATTTAAGCTGGAGTCACGTAGCGCCGCCCGTCACTCTGCTCGGATTAGTGTAGGGAGAGGCTGCAGCTGCTGTTAGGGAGAGATCAGGGAGCGATCTTATCAAGAACTGGTTTATGTACTCAGCGATCTACAGAATAAGTGTTTTGTGGATGCAGTGCACAATTTTTTTAAGCCTGCCCTGAGCCAACTACTGCTGAAAACGAACTTTTTTTTCTTCATTTCATCAATATCAATACCTTATCGGCAGCAATTTTATGCAACGATAGTGCACCAGCATAGTGTCACAACCAGACAGTTGAGAAGCTCTGACAGGAGCTTTCCAGATCCTCCTCCTTGAGTTTCTTTGTTTTGGTTAAGTTCCTCATCTCGTTAGTCTATCTCAGCTGTCATGCAGTTGGACTGATTGCTGCCCTTTAAGTTTCTCCCCAGAATGCAGTAGTGTGCGGCTTATACAACTTACTGGAGTGTGTGTGCATGCTGTTCCTAGTTCTCAGTCCACAGTCCCCAGTCGTCTGCAAGATAAGTTCTGTTTATGTATTTATGATTTTCTGTTTTCTGGATCCAGGTGACCCTGACTCCCTCCGTGTCTGTGTAGGGAGCCGGTGGTCGTGTCCCCTCACTATTGTAGGGTCATCAGGTGTAAGATAGTCGAGGTACGTGGATATGCGCCCATCCACCTTTGGGGTGGTCGCATAGGCTGAGCAATAAGGGAGAGTGGCAGGTCTCTTGCAGGGGTCTCCCTTTTGTTCCTTAGTTGTGGATCCAGTGAGTCATTGTTCATATTGTATTGTCTTGTTTCCTGTACACCATCCGTGACATTATAAGCCGCCAAAACCGTCTCAAGCATGGATCCGGTTTCACTTTTGGCTGAGCGCTTCCAGGGTCTTTCATTGGAGGTAGCTGATCTCCGTAAGACTTTTTCTCAGTTTCAAGTGACCGGTTCAGCTTGCGTTCATGGAGTTTGTTCTGAGCCTAAGATCTCGCTCCCGGATACGTTCTCCGGGGGTAGTGAGTATTTTGTGCGTTTTAGAGAGGCTTGCAAACTCCATTTTCACCTTCTTCCCCATTCCTCTGGTGATGAAGAACGGAGGGTGGGGATCATTATATCGCTGCTCAGGGGTAACGCTCAATCCTGGGCCTTTTCGCTGCCGGAGGGGGCACGGCCCCTCCGTTCAGTGGATGAATTCTTTTTAGCCCTGGGTCAGATATATGATGATCCGGATCGTATTGCTCTGGCTGAGTCTAGACTACGTCTGTTATGCCAGGGTAAACAATCCGCAGAGATATACTGCTCAGAATTTCAGAGATGGGCAGCTGATACTGGTTGGAATGATGCTGCACTCCGAAGTCAATTTTGCCATGGTCTTTCAGAGAGATTGAAAGATACATTTGCCTTTCATGAAAGACCTACCTCCTTGGATTTTGCTATGTCTCAGGCCGTTCGTATTGACAGGTGTCTTAGAGAGAGAGGAGAGATCTCTCCTTCCTGTCATACTCAGTCCCGGGACAGTGCAGCGGTCTCTTTCTGTGCGCAGGGGTCTCAGTCGCTGTCAGTCCCTTCTGAGCAGGAGCCCATGCAGCTGGGGTTGATTGCCTCTGACAATAGAAGATTCAGCCCGCATGGGAGGGTTTGTTTTTGTTGTGGAGGTATAAATCATTTGGCAAATGTTTGTCCCTCTAGGAGATTCAGGCAGTTTTCTGGGAGTAATAAAGAAACAAAAAGGAAAAAATCTTTTAAAAATGTTCCGTCTGTTACTATTGGCAGGGTTGAGGCGGAAATTGAAGGTTTTCCGTTTGCTTGTAGTTCCCGTTTTGTCCTGCCTGCTAGGGTGGCGCTAGAGAGCAAAAGCATTTTTTGTGAGATTTTTGTGGATAGTGGAGCAGCTGTCAATCTCATTGATAATCAATTTGCAATAACTCATGGTTTCCAGGTATGCACTTTGGGAAAGGATATTCCTGTTTTTGCTATTGATTCCGCTCCACTTTCTCAGAAATCATTAAAGGGCATAGTTCACAATATCCGTTTAATTGTGAGTGATGCTCATGTTGAGGATGTGTCATGTTTCGTCCTTAGCGGTTTGCCTACTCCTCTAGTGTTGGGGCTACCCTGGCTCACTAAACATAACCCCACCATTGATTGGCAAGCGAGGCAAATAAATGGTTGGAGTGACTTTTGCAGAGAGAATTGCCTCATGACATCTGTTTCTGAGGTTTCTACTAAGACTGTACCACCTTTCCTCTCTGAATTTTCGGATGTCTTCTCTGAGAGTGGAGTTCAGGATTTTCCCCCGCACAGGGAGTACGATTGCCCTATTAATCTCATCCCAGGCGCCAAGCTGCCTAAATCTCGTTTATACAATCTTTCCCAACCTGAGAGGGTCGCTATGCGTGCTTATATCTCTGAGAGTCTGAGAAAAGGACACATACGACCCTTGAAGTCACCTGTTGCCGCTGTTTTTTTCTTTGTTAAGAAAAAAGATGGTTCTTTAAGACCTTGTCTGGATTTCAGGGAGCTGAACAGTATCACTATTCGTGACCCTTATCGCTTCCTCTGATCCTGGACCTGTTTAACCAGGTTGTTGGGGCTAAAGTCTTTTCCAAATTAGACCTAAGAGGGGCATACAACCTGGTCAGGGTCAGGGTCAGAGAAGGAGACGAATGGAAGACGGCTTTCAATACCCCTGAGGGCCATTTTGAGAATTTGGTTATGCCTTTTGGTTTGATGAATGCCCCAGCCGTTTTTCAGCATTTCGTGAACAGCATTTTTTATCATTTAATGGGAAAATTTGTATTAGTGTATTTGGATGACATTTTGATTTTTTCTCCTGATTTCAAGACTCATAAGGAACATTTACGTCAGGTCTTGCTCATTCTGCGGGAGAATAAATTATACGCGAAACTGGAAAAATGTGTTTGCGGTTCTAGAAATTCAATTTCTGGGGTTTCTTCTCTCCGCTTCTGCTTTTCGCATGGACCCCGAGAAGGTCCGCACTGTGCTTGAGTGGGAGCTTCCTGAGAATCAGAAGGCGCTGATGCGTTTTTTGGGCTTTGCCAATTATTACAGGAAATTTATTTTGAATTATTCCTCTGTTGTTAAACCACTCACTGATATGACCAGAAAGGGGGTAGATTTTTCTTCCTGGTCGGTAGAGGCGCGTAAGGCCTTTTCTAATATCAAGGAGAGTTTTGCTTCCGCTCCCATCCTGGTACAACCTGATATTTCGTTACCCTTCATAGTTGAGGTTGATGCTTCTGAGGTAGGGGTGGGTGCGGTCTTGTCTCAGGGTTCCTCTCCTGCCAAATGGCAACCGTGTGCCTTTTTCTCAAAGAAACTCTCCTCCGCAGAGAGAAATTATGATGTGGGAGATAGGGAATTGTTGGCCATCAAGTTGGCTTTTGAAGAATGGCGCCATTGGCTAGAGGGAGCCAGACACCCTATTACCGTGTTTACTGACCATAAAAATCTGGCCTACTTGGAGTCAGCCAAGCGTCTGAACCCGAGACAGGCCAGATGGTCTTTGTTCTTTTCAAGGTTTAATTTTGTTGTCACGTTCCGCCCTGGGGTTAAGAATGTGAAGGCAGATGCCCTGTCACGTTGTTTTCCGGGAGGTGGGAATTTTGAAGACCCGGGTCCCATTTTGGCTGAAGGTGTGGTGGTCTCTGCTCTTTTTCCTGAATTGGAGGCAGAGGTGCAGGCAGCCCAGTCAGAGGCTCCTGATCTTTGTCCTCCTGGGAGGTTGTTTGTGCCTCTCGCTTTGAGACACAAGATTTTTAAGGAACTCCACGATACGGTCCTTGCTGGGCACCCGAGGGCAAGAGCCACACTGGATCTCATCGCTCGGAGATTCTGGTGGCCTGCGCTTCGTAAGTCGGTTGAGGGTTTTGTGGCAGCTTGCGAGACTTGCGCTCGTGCCAAAGTCCCTCATTCACGGCCATCAGGTCCTCTCCTTCCCTTACCCATTCCTTCCCGTCCTTGGACACATCTGTCCATGGACTTCATAACGGACTTGCCTCGTTCCTCGGGGAAGACTGTGATTCTGGTGGTGGTGGACCGTTTTAGCAAAATGGTGCATTTCATCCCTTTTCCTGGTTTGCCCAATGCTAAGACGCTGGCGCAGGCATTTATTGACCACATTGTCAAATTGCATGGTATTCCTTCAGACATAGTCTCTGATAGGGGCACACAGTTTGTTTCCAGATTCTGGAAGGCTTTCTGTTCTCGCTTGGGGGTTCGGTTGTCATTCTCTTCTGCTTTCCACCCGCAGTCGAATGGCCAGACAGAGCGCGTCAATCAGAATCTGGAGACATATCTGCGCTGTTTTGTGGCGGAGAATCAGGAGGATTGTTGTTCTTTTTTGTCCCTTGCTGAGTTTGCTTTAAATAACCGTCGTCAGGAGTCCTCTGATAAGTCACCATTTTTTGGTGCATATGGGTTTCATCCGCAGTTTGGGACTTTCTCGGGAGAGCGGTCTTCTGGTTTACCTGATGAGGACAGATTCTCCTCGTCTTTGTCATCTATTTGGCAAAAGATTCAGGATAATCTAAAGAGCATGAGTGAGAGATATAAGCGTGTGGCAGATAAGAGACGTGTGCCTGGTCCGGACCTGAATGTTGGTGATCTGGTGTGGTTGTCTACCAAGAATATCAAATTGAAGGTTCCCTCCTGGAAGTTGGGTCCTAGGTTTATTGGGCCTTACAAGATCCTGTCTGTCATCAATCCTGTTGCCTACCGTCTTGATCTTCCTCAGACTTGGAAGATCCATAATGTTTTTCATAAGTCCTTATTGAAACCTTATGTTCAATCTATTGTACCCTCGCCTTTGCCTCCTCCTCCGATTATGGTTGATGGAAATCTTGAATTTCAGGTCTCTAGGATTGTGGATTCTCGTCTTGTCCGCGGTTCCCTCCAGTACCTCGTTCATTGGGAGGGTTATGGTCCTGAGGAGAGGATGTGGGTCCCAGTGATGGACATTAAGGCCACTCGTCTCAGGGCTTTCCATAGGTCCCATCCTGAGAAGGTGGGCCCTGAGTGTCCGGAGTCCACTCGTAGAGGGAGGGGTACTGTCACAACTAGACAGTTGAGAAGCTCTGACAGGAGCTTTCCAGATCCTCCTCCTTGAGTTTCTTTGTTTTGGTTAAGTTCCTCATCTCGTTAGTCTATCTCAGCTGTCAAGCAGTTGGACTGATTGCTGCCCTTTAAGTTCCTCCCCAGAATGCAGTAGTGTGCGGCTTATACAACTTACTGGAGTGTGTGTGCATGCTGTTCCTAGTTCTCAGTCCACAGTCCCCAGTCGTCTGCAAGATAAGTTCTGTTTATGTATTTATGATTTTCTGTTTTCTGGATCCAGGTGACCCTGACTCCCTCCGTGTCTGTGTAGGGAGCCGGTGGTCGTGTCCCCTCACTATTGTAGGGTCATCAGGTGTAAGATAGTCGAGGTACGTGGATATGCGCCCATCCACCTTTGGGGTGGTCGCATAGGCTGAGCAATAAGGGAGAGCGGCAGGTCTCTTGCAGGGGTCTCCCTTTTGTTCCTTAGTTGTGGATCCAGTGAGTCATTGTTCCTATTGTATTGTCTTGTTTCCTGTACACCATCCGTGACACATAGGCTATATGCAAGTCCAGAAATACAGCTTTGGCATACTGGGGTGAAAAAACACTCTAATATACTGCACATCTGGGATTAGACAAGCATAAGTGACTCACATTTAGGCCAGAAATACAGCTTTTTGGTTAGGGTGAAAAAAGCTTGTAATATACTGCACATCTGTGATTACACGTGCATAAGTGACTGTCACATTTAGGACAGAAATACAGCTTTTTGGTTACATACTGCACATCTGGGATTACACGTGCATAAGTGACAGGTCACATTTAGGCCATAAATACGGCTTTGGCATACTGGGGTGAAAAAAGCCTCTCATATACTGCACATCTGGGATTACACGTGCATAAGTGATTGTCACATTAAGGCCAGAAATACAGCTTTTTTCTTACTGGGGTGAAAAAACCCTCTGATATACTGCACATCTGTGATTACACGTGCATAAGTGATTATCACTGTTTGAACTGAGTGTACCTTATTGTAGTTATTTAAAACATAACATTTATTTCATTAAATTTTTAAGATATTGAGACACTGAATTAAAACAATGCTGTAGATGTACTGCTTTACTGGAAGGGTGTCGGGTATAACTGGCAGCTCTAGTCCCATATACAGTACAGACCAAAAGTTTGGACACACCTTCTCATTCAAAGAGTTTTCTTTATTTTCATGACTATGAAGGCATCAAAACTATGAATTAACACATGTGGAATTATATACTAAACAAACAAGTGTGAAACAACTGAAAATATGTCATATTCTAGGTTCTTCAAAGTAGCCACTTTTGATTTGATTACTGCTTTGCACACTCTTGGCTTTCTCTTGATGAGCTTCAAGAGGTAGTCCCCTGAAATGGTCTTCCAACAGTCTTGAAGGAGTTCCCAGAGATGCTTAGCACTTGTTGGCCCTTTTGCCTTCACTCTGCGGTCCAGCTCACCCCAAACCATCTCGATTGGGTTCATGTCCGGTGACTGTGGAGGCCAGATCATCTGGCGCAGCACCCCATCACTCTCCTTCATGGTCAAATAGCCCTTACGTTCAAAGTTTTCCCAATTTTTCGGCTGACTGACTGACCTTAATTTCTTAAAGTAATGATGGCCACTCGTTTTTCTTTATTTAGCTGCTTTTTTCTTGCCCTAATACAAATTCTAACAGTCTATTCAGTAGGACTATCAGCTGTGTATCCACCTGACTTCTCCTCAACTCAACTGATGGTCCCAACCCCATTTATAAGGCAAGAAATCCCACTTATTAAAACTGACAGGGCACACCTATGAAGTGAAAACCATTTCAGGGGACTACCTCTTGAAGCTCATCAAGAGAATGCCAAGAGTGTGCAAAGCAGTAATCAAAGCAAAAGGTGGCTACTTTGAAGAACCTAGAATATGACATATTTTCAGATGTTTAACACTTGTTTGTTTTGTATATAATTCCACATGTGTTACTTCATAGTTTTGATGCCTTCAGTGTGAATCTACAATTTTCATAGTCATGAAAATAAAGAAAACTCTTTGAATGAGAAGGTGTGTCCAAACTTTTTGTCTGTACTGTATGTCAAGCGGTAGTTTGTCAGGGGTTAGCTTAAACAATGTCTTGATGGGGGATGCTCGGCCTAGGTTCTTTCCCTATATAAGCTAATTCAGGAGAGCTGGGAGAACCCTAACAGGCTGTATTCCGGGCACCTGCCCTGAAAAGGGCGACTCCCAGCCGCTGGAACCTTGGGTCTATTGCTGTCAAGCCCTGACAAATAGTCCTTCCTAAAGTGCAAATGTCCGACGCGTTCCACCACAAAGAATTATGGTTCTTCAGGGACAAAAGGTATATCGTCGGGGCATCTGGTGCAGTGGCAGCGTTCCCACACGTATATTAAGGCAGTGGCAACTAATGTCTCTATGTGTCCATTTTTTATAGCGCTTCAACCCTGCCCATCTGATTAATTAACCTATGGTTGCAGAGTGAGCGCTCTATTGACCCCTCCCACTCACTTGTCCTACCGTCCTGAGCGAATGCGCACGATCCTTGGGCCACTATACTCAGTCGTGCCCAGTCAGCGGCGCCTCGCTCGCAACCGGAAGTGACATCAGTGGTAGGCGTGTTAGTTGTTATAGGGATCTAGCACCACGTCCCCGGCAGGTCCTTGCAGGGTAAACTCTTTATGTACATGTGTCCACGGAAGCAAATATAATCGATCAACGATCATATATTTAGAGTCTGCTAGGTGGGCGCATGTATTTTTTGATTCCCTCCTGGCTGACACATATATGATCATATCTATAAAGAGTACATTAGAGTAAAGATATTCACACACAGATATATGCAGGTCCTTGCAGGACACAGAGTCCGTGTGTGTTTATTCTCCTAAACAAGTGTGTGGCGATCGATGATACTTAGAGATAATCTGCTAGGTGCACACTGATGTTTTACAGCCTCCCTAGCAGACAAACAATTCAATCCATCAGGAGCAGACTACATTCAAATACTTTTTCCATAAGACTGTGCTTCATTCCTCCGATGTCTGTCGAGGTAGCAAGATGTTTTTGGAGATCCAGCCAAATCAACAATCAAAATGCCATAATTTGGTCAGATGAATATTGGATTTATTACAAGAATGGCTTATATGAAATATATTAATTTAGGCCCTTCGGTGTCACGGAATTTAGTCTATATGTCCATTTGGTTTCGGCTCGCAGGATCATCTTGTCCCAGTCACCGCCTCTCTTTGGTTTGGGGACGTGTTGTATCCCTATAAATCTGAGGCAGCTGGTATTGCCTCCATGGCATTGCAAGATATGGCGTGCCACTGATGTGTCTTTTTCATTAGGAACATCATTCACGTGATCTCTTATCCGTCTCCTGAATTCCCGTTTTGTCTTGCCCACATAATCCAGTGGGCAAGTACACTGGGCCAGGTATACCACACCAGTAGTGAGACAGTTTATGAAGTCTCTAATGGTGTATTCCTTATTATTATAGGAGCAGACAAATGTTTTTGTTTTTTGGATCTGACTACATGCTGTGCAACTCCCATATTTGAAAGTCCCCATGGGTTTTCTAGAGAGCCAATTTCCAGGTCTCTCAGGTGATTGAAAGTGGCTATTGACCAATCTGTCCCTCAAGCTGCGTCCCTTTCTGAATGTTATCTGGGGGTATGATCCTAGAACTTTATCTAAATCTGGGTCCGCTTTTAAAATATCCCAGTGTCTGGATAAGACTTGTTTTATTGCTTGATGTCCGCTGTGGAAGGTACCAATAATTCGGATATTGTTCTGGCCTATGGCATTTGCTGTTCTCTGTTTTTTAGGGATGAGGAGTTGGTCCCGTTTTTCATTGCACGCAATTTCATAGGCCGTGCGTAAAACTCTGTCCTGATAGCCTCTCTCCATAAACCTCATTCTCAGGTCTAGTGCCTGTTTTTTAAACTTTTTCATTGTGGAGCAATTCCTCCAGAGTCTAAAATATTGGAACAAACTACTTTATCCTGCTACCCTTCCATTTCTTCAGACCCAATGTAATTGGCTTCCCACCAGCCCAGGAGTAAATTTGCATACGAGGGCGCACAGGAACTACTCATCGCGGTACCCCTGAGCTGGTGGTAGTGGTGATCGTCAAAGATAAAGTAGTTCTTTGTAAGGCTGAAGTTCAATAGATCCAAGACGAATTTATTATGTGCTGTCAGTCTTTTGTCACGCATTGATAAATAGTACTCCACCGCATTCAAGCCCAGATTGTGTTTAATGGAACTGTAGAGTGCCTCTACATCTACGGACGCAAAGATTATTGAGTCATCTAAATATATACAATTTAGTCTTAACAAGAGATTGGATGTATCCCTTATATAGGATGGTAGTGCTGTTACAAATGGTTGAATAATCTTATCCACATAGATGCCTACGTTTTGCCCTAGACTCCCTACCCCTGATACTATTGGGCGTCCTCTCAGAGGACTAATACTTTTGTGTATCTTGGGCAGGGAATAAAAAGTAGCCGTGACCGGGTGTTGTGGCAGGAGGAAATTCATTTCCGCCTCATATATCAATTTTTTCCGAAATCCTCTATTGAGGATTTCTCTCAATTCAAGAAAATACATAGGACCAGGATCCTTGGGTAGTAGTTCATATGACTCCCTATTTCCCAGGATTCTAGACACATCTTCTTGTATTTCCCTGTGTCTATTAGGACTAAATTGCCCCCCTTGTCTGAGGGTTTTAGAATCACATTCCGGTCACATTCTAATGCTTTAAGGGCCTGATACTCATTTTTATTCAAATTGTTCCTACCCCTGATAGCTTGAATTTGCTCTAGGTCTCTGGATACGAATTTATAAAAAATGGATATGCTTGAATCTGTTAAAGGAGGTGGCATCTGTGTGCTGTTGAGTTTTAACTGTGTGAAGGGGCCTTCAGCCCTATCCTTTTCTCCTTACTCCAGCAGATTTACAAGCGTCCTAGTGGCTTCAAGTTCCTGGGAATTCATATTTAGTTCATCACACTTTTCTTTGTCTTGTAATGCAAAGTGCTTATGCCAGAGCAATTTCCTTACAAAGAGGGCTATGTCCTTGCTCCACTCAAAAGTGTCATGGGGGACTGTGGGGACAAAGGATAAGCCCTTGTTTAGAAGGGAGATCTCATCGGCGGATAATTTATGGGAGGAGAGGTTAATAATTTCCAATTTATTACTTGTTTTAGCTACTATCCCCCCTACACTTTGTTCCTGAGTTGGTAAGGTGCTTGCATGGGGGGGTTGAGCTAAAAAAGTAGAAGATGACACAGAAGATAAGGGGCCAGTTGGGCTGCATGTTTGATAACTTCCTGTATTATTTTTTCTGTAGCCTGCTCTTGTCTGTCCCCTGCCTCCTCTACCTCCATTTCTTTATCCTCTCCTCCTCCTCTAGTTGTTCTACTTTGCTCATTTTCTGAACCCTCAGCCTCTGATGATGATACCTCACTTTGAACCTCTCTCTGTACACTTTTATTGAGGAAGAGGTATGCTCTGTTTTCTTTGAACTCGGTGGATAACTCGGTGGATAAGATTATTCAACCATTTGTAACAGCACTACCATCCTATATAAGGGATACATCCGATCTCTTGTTAAGACTAAATGGTATATGTTTAGATGACTCAATCTTTGAGTCCATAGATGTAGAGGCACTCTACAGTTCCATTAAACACAATCTGGGCTTGAATGCGGTGGAGTACTATTTATCAATGCGTGACAAAAGACTGACAGCACATAATAAATTTGTCTTGGATCTATTGAACTTCAACCTTACAAAGAACTACTTTATCTTTGACGATCGCCACTACCACCAGCTCAGGGGTACCGCGATGGGTAGTTCCTGTGCGCCCTCGTATGCAAATTTACTCCTGGACTGGTGGGAGGCCAATTACATTGGGTCTGAAGAAATGGAAGGGTGGCAGGATAAAGTAGTTCTTTGGCTGAGGTTCATAGATGATGTGTTTATTCTATGGAGAGGGACTGAAAAGTCTTTTGCGGATTTTGTGAAGATTATCAATGACAATGACCTGGCCCTCAATTTCACATCAACATGTGACAGAAATGCATTACCATTTCTTGATGTGTTGATTGAAAGAGGCATAAACCAGAGCATTGTCACTTCGGTTTACCGCAAAAATACAGCCGGAAACAGTCTCCTCCGTTGGAATAGCGCACATCCTTTCCCTTTACGTAAAGGAATTCCCAAGGGCCAATATTTTAGACTCCGGAGGAATTGCTCCACAATGAAAAAGTTTAAAAAACAGGCACTAGACCTGAGAATGAGGTTTAGGGAGAGAGGCTATCCGGACAGAGTTTTACGCATGGCCTATGAAATTGCGTGCAATGAAAAACGGGACCAACTCCTCATCCCTAAAAAACAGAGAACAGCAAATGCCATAGGCCAGAACAATATCCGAATTATTGGTACCTTCCACAGCGGACATCAAGCAATAAAACAAGTCTTATCCAGACACTGGGATATTTTAAAAGCGGACCCAGATTTAGATAAAGTTCTAGGATCATACCCCCAGATAACATTCAGAAAGGGACGCAGCTTGAGGGACAGATTGGTCAATAGCCACTTTCAATCACCTGAGAGACCTGGAAATTGGCTCTCTAGAAAACCCATGGGGACTTTCAAATATGGGAGTTGCACAGCATGTAGTCAGATCCAAAAAACAAAAACATTTGTCTGCTCCTATAATAATAAGGAATACACCATTAGAGACTTCATAAACTGTCTCACTACTGGTGTGGTATACCTGGCCCAGTGTACTTGACCACTGGATTATGTGGGCAAGACAAAACGGGAATTCAGGAGACGGATAAGAGATCACGTGAATGATGTTCTTAATGAAAAAGACACATCAGTGGCACGCCATATCTTGCAATGCCATGGAGGCAATACCAGCTGCCTCAGATTTATAGGGATACAACACGTCCCCAAACCAAAGAGAGGCGGTGACTGGGACAAGATGATCCTGCGAGCCGAAACCAAATGGACATATAGACTAAATTCCGTGACACCGAAGGGCCTAAATTAATATATTTCATATAAGCCATTCTTGTAATAAATCCAATATTCATCTGACCAAATTATGGCATTTTGATTGTTGATTTGGCTGGATCTCCAAAAACATCTTGCTACCTCGACAGACATCGGAGGAATGAAGCACAGTCTTATGGAAAAAGTATTTGAATGTAGTCTGCTCCTGATGGATTGAATTGTTGTCTGCTAGGAAGGCTGTAAAACATCAGTGTCCACCTAGCAGATTATCTCTAAGTATCATCGATCGCCACACACTTGTTTAGGAGAATAAACACACACGGACTCTGTGTCCTGCAAGGACCTGCATATATCTGTGTGTGAATATCTTTACTCTAATGTACTCTTTATAGATATGATCATATATGTGTCGGCCAGGAGGGAATCAAAAAATACATGCGCCCACCTAGCAGACTCTAAATATATGATCGTTGATCGATTATATTTGCTTCAGTGGACACATGTACATAAAGAGTTTACCCTGCAAGGACCTGCCGGGGACGTGGTGCTAGATCCCCATAACAACTAACACGCCTACCACTGATGTCACTTCCGATTGCGAGCGAGGCGCCGCTGACTGGGCACGACTGAGTATAGTGGCCCAAGGATCGTGCACATTCGCTCAGGACAGTATGACAAGTGAATGGGAGGGGTCAATAGAGCGCTCACTCTGCAACCATAGGTTAATTAATCAGATGGGCAGGGTTGAAGCGCTATAAAAAATGGACACATAGACACATTAGTTGCCACTGCCTTAATATACATGCGGGAGCGCTGCCACTGCACCAGACGCCCCGACGATATACTGTTTGTTCCTGAAGAACCATAATTCTTTGTGGTGAAACGCGTTGGACATTTGCACTTTAGGAAGGACTATTTGTCAGGGCTTGACAGCAATAGACCCAAGGTTCCAGCGGCTGGGGTTCGCCCTTTTCAGGGCGGGTGCCCGGAAAACAGCCTGTTAGGGTTCTCCCAGCTCTCCTGAATTAGTTTATATAGGGAAAGAACCTAGGCCGAGCATCCCCCATCAAGACATTGTTTAAGTCCCCCCCCTGACAAGCTACCGCTTGACATATATGGGACTAGAGCTGCCAGTTATACCCGACACCCTACCAGTAAAGCAGTGCATCTACAGCATTGTTTTAATTCAGTGTCTCAATATCTTAAAAATTAAATGAAATAAATGTTATGTTTTAAATAACTACAATAAGGTACACTCAGTTCAAACAGTGATATTTTAGGACACCTCTGAGTAATTATACACTGGGCCACGACTACCTAACCTTTGACCCTTAGTATTTGTTTATTATGCATAAGTGATTGTCACATTAAGGCCAGAAATACAGCTTTTTTCTTACTGGGGTGAAAAAACCCTCTGATATACTGCACATCTGTGATTACACGTGCATAAGTGATTGTCACATTAAGGCCAGACATACGCCTTTTTGGTTACTGGGGTGAAAAAAGCCTCTAATATATTGCACATCTGGGATTACATATGAATAAGTGAGTGTCACATTTAGGCCAGAAATACGCATTTTTGGTTACTGGGGTGAAAAAAGACTCTGATATACTGCACATCTCTGATTACACATGCATAAGTGATTGTCAAATTAAGGCCAGAAATCCTGCTTTGGCATAATGGGGTGAAAAAACCCTCTGATATACTGCACATCTGTGATTACACGTGCATAAGTGATTGTCACATTATGGCCAGAAATACGCCTTTTTGGTTACTAGGGTAAAAAAAGACTCTAATATATTGCACATCTGTGCTTACACGTACATAAGTGATTGTCACATTAAGGCCAGAAATACGGCTTTTTGGTTACTGGGGTGAAAAAAGCCTCTAATATATTGCACATCTGGGATTACACGTGCATAAGTGAGTGTCACATTTAGGTCACAAATACCGCTGTCATATAGAGTTAAAAATATTTTTTGGGGTGAAATAACCTACATCAGGGTTTTTATTGGCTGTTAATTATTTTTTAACAGACTTAACCACTTTTTACTTTGCTTTCTAAACGCTAACTATGAGGCAAACATCTAATAAGGGACGCGGTCATGGTCGTGGTGGTGGTGTTGGTGGGGCCTCTGGTGCAGGGAGAGGATGTGGGCGTTCTGCCACAGCTACACGTCCTACTGAACCTACTACCTCAGGTCCAGGTAGCTGCCAGAATCTACAGCGATATTTGGTCGGGCCTAATACCTAAGGATGGTAAGGCCTGAGCAAGTACAGGCGCTAGTCAATTGGGTGGCCGACAGTGGATCCAGCACGTTCACATTATCTCCCACCCAGTCTTCTGCAGAAAGCGCACAGGTGGCGCCTGAAACCCATGCCCATCAGTCTGTCACATCAACCCCGTGCATATCGGGGAACCTGTCTGAGCCTCAAGTCATGCAGCAGTCTCTTATGCTGTTTGACAAGTCTGCTGGCAGGGTTTCCCAAGGACATCCACCTAGCCCTTCCCCAGGGATGGAAGACATAGAATGCACTGACGCACAACCACTTATGTTTCCTGATGAGGACATGGGAATACCACCTCAGCACATCTGATGACGAAACACAGGTGCCAACTGCTGCGTTTTTCTGCAGTGTGCAGACCGAAAAGGAGGTAAGGGAGGAAGACTGGGTGGAAGACGATGCAGAGGATGATGAGGTCCTAGACCCCACATGGAATGAAGGTCGTGCCACTCACTTTCAGAGTTCGGAGGAAGAGGCAGTGGTGAGACCGAGCCAATAGCGTAGCAAAAGCGGGAGCAGGGTACAAAAGCAGAGCAGCCGTCGCCAAAACAGTTCGCCTGCTACTGGCCACCGTCACTAGGGACCGAGCACACCAAAGGCAGCTTCAAGGAGTTCCCTGGCATGGCACTTCTTCACACAATGTGCTGACAACAAGACCCGAGTGGTTTGCACGCTGTGCCATCAGAGCCTGAAGCGAGGCATTAACGTTCTGAACCTTAGCACAACCTGCATGACCAGGCATCTACATGCGAGACACGGGCTGCAGTGTAGTAAGCACCTTCAAAACCAAGAAAGGGCTCAGGCCCCTCCTGCTCCCTCTTCTGCTGCTTCCTCGGCCTCTTCCTCCGCCTCTGGAGGAACGTTGGCACCTGCCGCCCAGCAAACAGAGGATGTGCCACCAACAACACCACCTCCGTCACCAAGCATCTCCACCATGTCACACGGAAGCGTTCAGCTCTCCATCTCACAAACCTTTGAGAGAAAGCATATATTCTCACCTAGCCATCCTCGATCCCTGGCCCTGAATGCCAGCAGTTCTAAACTGCTGGCCTTTGAAATGCTGTCATTCAGGCTGGTGGAGACGGACAGCTTCAAACAGCTCATGTCGCTTTCTGTCCCACAGTACGTCGTTCCCAGCCGCCACTACTTCTCCAGGAGAGGTGTGCCCTCCCTGCACAACCAAGTATCGGATAAAATCAGGTGTGCACTGTGCAAAGCCATCTGTGGCAAGGTCCACCTAACCACAGATACGTGGACCAGTAAGCACGGCCAGGGACGCTATATCTGCCTAACTGCACACTGGGTAAATGTAGTGGCGCCTGGGCCCCAGGCGGAGAGCTGTTTGGCGCACGTCCTTCCACCGCCAAGAATCGCAGGGCATCATTCTTTGCCTCCTGTTGCCTCCTCTTACAGCCCGGCTTGGTGGTGTGCGATAATGGGCCAAAATCTCGTTGCAGCTCTGGGACTAGCCGGTTTGACGCACATCCCTTGCCTGGCGCATGTGCTGAATTTGGTGGTGCTGAAATTCATTCACAACTACCCCGACATGTCTGAGCTGCTGCATAAAGTGCGGGCTGTCTGTGCGCGCTTTTGGTGTTCTCACCCTGCTGCTGCTCGCTTGTCAGCGCTGCAGCGTAACTTCGGCCTTCCCGCCCACCGCCTCATATGCGACGTGCCCACCAGGTGGAACTCCACCTTGCACATGCTGGAGAGACTGTGCGAGAAGCAGCAGGCCATAGTGGAGTTTCAGCTGCAGCACGCACAGGTGAGTCGCACTGCGGAACAGCACCACTTCACCTCCAATGACTGGGCCTCCATGCGAGACCTGTGTGCCCTATTGCGCTGTTTCGAGTACTCCACCAACATGGCCAGTGGCGATGGCGCCGTTATCAGCGTTGCAATATAACTTCTATGTCTCCTTGAGAAAACACTTAGGACAATGATGGAAGAGGATGTGGCACAGGACGAGGAGGAGGAAGAGGGGTCATCTCTAACACTTTCAGGCCAGTCTTTTAGAAGTGGCTCAGAAAGAGGATTTTTGCAACAGCAGAGGCCAGGTACAAATTTGGCCAGCCAGGGCCCACTACTGGAGGACGAGGAGGATGAGGAGGAGGATGGGGATGAAGCATGTTCACAGCGGGGTGGCATCCAACGCAGCTCGGGCCCATCACTGGTGCGCAGGCACTGAGCGACTACATGCTGCAGTGCCTGCGCAACGACTGCCCACATTTTAACGTGTGCTGACTACTGGGTGGCCACCCTGCTGGATCCCCATTACAAAGCAATGTGCCGTCCTTAATTCCCTCACTGGAGCGTGATCGGAACATGCGCGACTACAGGCGCATGCTGGTAGACGCGCTCCTGAGAGCATTCCCGACTGATGCCGGGGGACAAGTGGAAGCACAAGGCGAAGGCAGGGGAGGAGGAAGAGGTCGCCAAAGCAGCTGTGTCAGCGCCAGCACCTCAGAAGGCAGGGTTAGCATGGCCGACATGTGGAAGAGCTTTGTCACCTCTCCGCAACAACCAGCCCCAACTGCTGATATGGAGCGTGTTAGCAGGAGGCAGCATTTGAACAACATGGTGGAACAGTGCCTGTGCACACGACTACACGTACTGACAGATGGTTCTGCCCCATTCAACTTCTGGGTCTCCAAATTGTCCACATGGCCAAAGCTTGCCCTGTATGCCTTGGAGGTGCTGGCCTGCACTGCAGCCAGTGTACTCTCTGAACGTGTATTTAGCACGGCAGGAGGCATCATTACAGACAGACGCAGCCGCCTGTCCACAGCCAACGTGGACAAGCTCACGTTCATTAAAATGAACCAGGCTTGGATCCCACAAGACTTGTCTGTATTTTGTGCAGAATGCACATTTATACCACCATCAAACATACATTCTTGTACTCAAGTCAAGTGCTATGATTCTTTGTTTTCTTTTTTTTTATTTGTCCCAAAATTTTGTGGGCTACCTACCCAATAAAAAATATAAAAAAACATTGTTGGCTACCTGTTACTCCTCCATTGCTGCCTCCACCTACAACACCACGTTCACCGCCTCCTCAACCTCCGACTTCATATCCACCTCCTTCTCTGAGTTGCAGGTTAATAATTTGTAATTTTTAGTTATTTTATTTCATTTTAAGTTATTTCCCTATCCACATTTGTTTGCAGAGCAGTTGCCATGCTCTTAAGCACATTTTACTGCCTTTTACATCCCTCTAGCCTTTTCAAGGACTAATTTAGAGCCATTTTAATTTTAAAAAGGGGCAATTTTAGTGCCCTAAATTGAAAAAATTCTTATTATTAATTGTCGGGTGACATTTTACCATTTTTGGCGTATACAAACCCCTGCTGTGCCTGGGTGACAGGGGCCTAAATCTCTCAAAATCCTCTGTTGTATTGCTGGGTGACATGACATGAACCCCGTTTTGCCGTGAATGAACCCCTGCTGTGCCTGAGTGACAGGGGCCTAAATCACTCAAAATCCTCTGTTGTATTGCTGGGTGATATGAACCCCCTTTTGACGTAAATGAACCCCTGCTGTGCCTGGGTGACAGGGGCCTAAATCTCTCAAAATCCTCTGTTGTATTGCTGGGTGACATGAACCCCCTTTTGCCGTGAATGAACCCCTGCTCTGCATTGCTGACAGGGGCCTTAATCTCTCAAAATCCACTGTTGTATTGCTGGGTGACATGAACCCTCTTTTTCCTTGAAAGAACTCCTGCTGTGCCTGGGTGACTGAGGCCTAAATCTCTCAAAATCCTCTGTTGTATTGCTGGGTGACATGAACCCCCTTTTGACGTAAATGAACCCCTGCTCTGCATTGCTGACAGGGGCCTAAATCTCTCAAAATCCTCTGTTGTATTGCTGGGTGACATGAACCCCCTTTTGCCGCGAAGGAACCCCTGCTCTGCATTGCTGACAGGGGCCTAAATCTCTCAAAATCCTCTGTTGTATTGCTGGGTGACATGAACCCCCTTTTGCCGTGAATGAACCCCTGCTCTGCATTGCTGACAGTAGCCTAAATCTCTCAAAATCCTCTGTTGTATTGCTGGGTGACATGAACCCCCTTTTGCTGTGAATGAACCCCTGCTGTGCCTGGGTGACAGGGGCCTAAATATCTCAAAATCCTCTGTTCTATTGCTGGGTTACATGATCCCCCTTTTGCCGTAAATGAACCCCTGCTCTGCATTGCTGACAGGAGCCTAAATCTCTCAAAATCCTCTGTTGTATTGCTGGGTGACATGAACCCCCTTTTGCCGTGAATGAACCCCTGCTCTGCATTGCTGACAGGGGCCTAAATCTCTCAAAATCCTCTGTTGTATTGCTGGGTGACATGAACCCCTTTTGCCGTGAATGAACCCCTGCTCTGCATTGCTGACAGGGGCCTAAATCTCTCAAAATCCTCTGTTGTATTGCTGGGTGACATGAACCCCCTGTTGCCGTGAATGAACCCTTGCTCTGCATTGCTGACAGGGGCCTACATCTCTCAAAATCCTCTGTTGTATTGCTGGGTGACATGAACCCCCTTTTGCTGTGAATGAACCCCTGCTGTGCCTGGGTGACAGGGGCCTAAATCTCTCAAAATCCTCTGTTGCATTGCTGGGTGAAATGAACCCCCTTTTGCCGTGAATGAACCCCTGCTCTGCATTGCTGACAGGGGCCTAAATCTCTCAAAATCCTCTGTTGTATTGCTGGGTGACATGAACCCCCTTTTGCCGTGAATGAACCCCTGCTCTGCATTGCTGACAGTAGCCTAAATCTCTCAAAATCCTCTGTTGTATTGCTGGGTGACATGAACCCCCTTTTGCTGTGAATGAACCCCTGCTGTGCCTGGGTGACAGGGGCCTAAATATCTCAAAATCCTCTGTTGTATTGCTGGGTGACATGAACCCCCTTTTGCCGTAAATGAACCCCTGCTCTGCATTGCTGACAGGAGCCTAAATCTCTCAAAATCCTCTGTTGTATTGCTGGGTGACATGAACCCCCTTTTGACGTAAATGAACCCCTGCTGTGCCTGGATGACAGGGGCCTAAATCTCTCAAAATCCTCTGTTGTATTGCTGGGTGACATGAAACCCCTTTTGCCTTGAATGAACCCCTGCTGTGCCTGGGTGACAGAGGCCTAAATCTCTCAAAATCCTCTGTTCTATTGCTGGGCGACATAAACCCCATTTTGCAGTGAATGGACCTCTGCTCTGCATTGATGACAGGGGCCAAAATCTCTCAAAATCCTCTGTTCTATTGCTGGGTAGAAATGTCCCGAATAGTTCGCCGGCGAATAGTTCCCGGCGAACATAGTTTGTTTGCGTTCGCCGCGGCGGGCGAACATATGCGATGTTCGGTCTACCCCCTATACATCATCATTGAGCAAACTTTGACCCTGTACCTCACAGTCAGCAGAAACATTCCAGCCAATCAGCAGCAGACCCTCCCTCCCAGACCCTCCCACCTCCTGGACAGCATCCATTTTAGATTCATTCGGAAGATGCATTCTTAGTGAGAGGAGGGACAGTGCTGCTGCTGCTGCTGCTGATTTAATAGGGAAAGCGTTAGCTAGGGCAGTGTTCTGTGTCCACAGACTCATCTGCTGTAAGGACAGCGTCCTGACAGCACCCCAAAAAGCCCTTTTTAGGGCTGGTACATCAGTCTACTTTTATATATATATATATATATATTTATATATATATATATATATATATATATATATTGCTGTTGTCTGCCCGTGTGTGAGAGGCTGCAGGCTCACAGACAGTACTGTGTGCACACCATTCATACAGGGTGTCACAGACAGCACCTTGCAAATAAAAAAAGTTAATTAATGTTTTTTTATATACTGTATAATCGCAGTTGCCAGACAGTGAGAGGCTGCAGGCTCACAGACAGTACTGTGTGCACACCATTCATACAGGGTGTCACAGACAGTACCTTGCAGATAAAAAAAAGTCCATTTATTATTTCTCTGTGATATAATCGCAGTTGCAAGCCAGTGAGTGTCTGGCCACAGACTGTACTGTGGCCACTGGCTAGGCCACCACTCATATCGTTACAGGGTGTCACTCTCAAAACCTTGCAGATAAAAAAAAAGTCCATTTATTATTTCTCTGTGATATAATCACAGTTGCAAGCCAGTGAGAGGCTGCAGGCTCACAGACAGTACTGTGTGCACACATTCATACAGGGTGTCACAGACAGTACCTTGCAGATAAAAAAAAGTCAATTTATTATTTCTCTGTGATATAATCGCAGTTGCAAGCCAGTGAGTGTCTGGCCCACAGACTGTACTGTGGCCACTGGCTAGGCCACCACTCATATCGTTACAGGGTGTCACTCACAATAACTTGCAGATAAAAAAAAGTCCATTTATTATTTCTCTGTGATATAATCGCAGTTGCAAGCCAGTGTGTGTCAGGCCCACACAGACTGTACTGTGCCCAGCGCCCACCACTTATATAGGGTGGCACAGTACCTTGCACGCATAGTACCACTTATCTAAAAAAAAATGACAGGCAGAGGCAGGCCACCCCGCAGGGGCGGTCGTGGTGCTGTGATTTCCACTGGCCCTGGAATAATGCCCAGTGTTCAGAGGCCATGTACCCTGAACCTGAAAAATTCAGAGAAAATTGTTGACTGGCTTACACAGGACACCCAATCTTCAACAGCTTCCGCTAAGAACCTTGATGCACCATCCTCCTCCAGCTCAGCTTCGGTCACCTGCTCTCAAGTTACCACTCTCCCGCCCGCTGCCACCACCACCACTACCACCACAGCCACCACAGCCGCTTCACTTAATCCATCAGGAGTTATTTACACATCAGTTGGATGAAATTAGTGATGCGCAACCATTATTGCCAGAGGATGTAGATAACAGGGATATGTCTCAGTCAGGCAGCATTACACACATGGACGAACAGTGTGATGATGATGATGATAATGTTGTACCCGCTGCTGCTTCCTTTGCTGAGGTGTCAGATATAAGTGAAGTGGTTGATGATGACGATGTGTCCGTGGATGCGACGTGGGTGCCTGCTCGAAGAGAAGAAGAAGAGGGGGAAAGTTCAGAAGGGGAGACAGAGAGAAGGAGGAGACGAGTTGGAAGCATGGGGAGGTCATCGCAAGGAGCTAGTGGCACAATCAGACAGCATGAATCGGCACCCGGGGTAAGGCAGACAGCACACCAATCAACGCATGCTGTTGCCACCACCAGAATGCCGACATTGTAGAGCTCAGCAGTGTGGCATTTGCAACCTGTGCCAAAAGAAACTGAGTTGTGGGAAGTCCAACACCCACCTAGGTACAACTGCTTTGCGAAGGCACATGATCGCACATCACAAACGCCTATGGGATCAACACATGAGTACAAGCAGCACACAAACTCAAAGCCACCATCCTCCTCCTGGTCCAGCATCTTCAGCCACGTCAACCACTGCTGTCCTCCTTGCCCCCTCTCAACCATCCGCCACTCCGCCTCTCGCCTTCAGCAGTTCCTGCTCATCTGCCCACAGTCAGGTGTCTGTCAAGGACATGTTTGAGCGTAAGAAGCCAATGTCACAAAGTCACCCCCTTGCCCGGCGTCTGACAGCTGGCTTGACGGAACTCTTAGCCCGCCAGCTTTTACCATACCAGCTGGGGGAGTCTGAGGCCTTAAAAAAATTTGTCGCTATTGGGACAACACAGTGGAAGGTACCCGGACAAAATCTTTTTTCAAAAAAGGCAATCCCAAACCTCTACTCTGAAATTGAAAAGGAAGTCATGGCATGTCTGGCATACAGTGTTGGGGCAAGGGTCCATCTGACCACTGATTCCTGGTCTGCAAAGCACGGTCAGGGCAGGTATATCACCTACACTGCGCATTGGGTCAACCTGCTGACGGCTGCCAATGTGTGGCTCTGCAGCGGAGTTGGTGACACCGCCACGACTTGCAGGCAGGCCTACTGCCACCTCCTCTACTCCTCCTACTCCATCCTCTTCGATAACCTCCTCGGCTGAGTCCTCTTCTGCTGCGGCGTCTGGCTGCACATCAACTGAATCCCCCCAGCTCCCCAGGGGCTATTCCACATCCCGGATACGACAGTGTCACGCTGTCTTGGGGTTGACTTGCCTTAAAGCAGAGAGCCACACTGGACCAGCACTCCTGTCCGACCTGAACGCACAGGTGGATCAGTGGCTGACCCCGCACCAACTGGAGATCGGCAAAGTGGTGAGTGACAATGGAAGCAATTTGTTAGCGGCATTGAATTTGGGTAAGTTGTCACATGTGCCGTGCATGGCACATGTGTTGAATCTCATCGTACAACGCTTTGTGTCTAAGTACCCAGGCTTACAGGACGTCCTCAAGCAGGCCAGGTAGGTGTGTGGCCATTTCAGGCGTTCCTACACGGCCATGGCGCACTCTTCAGATATCCAGCGGTGAAACAACATGCCAGTGAGTTCAGGAATTCAACACTCCTAATGTTCGACCGCCTGCTCCAACAAGAAAAAGCCGTCAACGAGTATTTGTATGACCGGGGTGCTAGGACAGCCTCTGCGGAGCTGGGAATTTTTTTGCCACGTTACTGGACGCTCATGCGCAATGCCTGTAGGCTCATGCGTCCTTTTTGAGGAGGTGACAAACCTAGTCAGTCGCACCGAAGGCACCATCAGCGACCTCATCCCATTTGTTTTCTTCCTGGAGCGTGCCCTGCGAAGAGTGCTGGATCAGGCTGTAGATGAGCGTGAAGAGGAAGAGGAAGAGTTGTGGTCACCATCACCACCAGAAACAGCCTTGTCATCATTGCTTGCCGGACCTGCGGCCACGCTGGAAGAGGAGTATGAGGAAGAGGAGTCAGAGGAGTCAGAGGAGGAATGTGGCTTTGAGGAGGAGGAAGACCAACCACAGCAGGCATCCCAGGGTGCTCGTTGTTGTCACCTATCTGGGACCCATTGTGTTGCATGTGGCTGGGGGGAAGAACAGACCGTCAATGACATCAGTGAGGACGAGGAACGGGAAATGAGTAGCTCGGCATCCAACCTTGTGCAAATGGGGTCTTTCATGCTGTCATGTCTGTTGAGGGACCCTCGTATAAAAAGGATGAAGGAGAATGACCTGTACTGGGTGGCCACGCTACTAGACCCCCGCCCCCGGTATAAGCAGAAAGTGGCGGAAATGTTACCAAATTACTGAAAGTCGGAAAGGATGCAGCAGTTCAAAACCAAACTAAAAAAATATGCTTTACACAGCTTATAAGGGGGATGTCACAGCACAACGGGAATCTAACAGGGGAAGAGGTGAAAGTAATCCTCCTCCCACGACCACGCCGGCAAGGACAGGACGCTTTACAGATGTGTTGTTGATGGAGGACATGCGGAGCTTTTTCAGTCCTACACATCGCCACAGCCCTTTGGGATCCAGCCTTAGAGAACGACTCGACCGACAGGTAGCAGACTACCTCGCCTTAACTGCAGATATCGACACTCTGAGGAGCGATGAACCCCTTGACTACTGGGTGTGCAGGCTTGACCTGTTGCCTGAGCTATCCCAGTTTGCGATAGAACTTCTGGCCTGCCCCGCTTCAAGTGTCCTGTCAGAAAGGACCTTCAGTGCAGCAGGAGGCATTGTCACTGACAAGAGAAGTCGCCTCGGTCAAAAAAGTGTTGATTACCTCACCTTCATTAAGATGAATGAGGCATGGATCCCGAAGGGACTGAAAGTGGGTGATACGTTTGACTAACAAAAGGCCTGATGACATGCCTTGGCCTCAAAATGGTCCCCACGCTGCTGTATTTAATGTCTGCATACCAGATGACTTTCGTGAATTCTCTGCCACCAACTAGGGTTCAAGCCGCAATGTTTTAGTCACCTTTCTGCCTGGAAAAAAATCAATTTTTCTGGCCGCTGCTACAACAGCGGCTGCAACAATACCTTTATTTTTCAGGCATGTGTACATGCCTAATTTTTCTGGCCTCTGGTGCTGCACTGTGGCTGCAAAAAAAAAAAGGCACATACATGTGTCAATTCCCCTTCGTGATCGTTACCTTGTCGTGGTGAAGGGGCTTGCGTATCACAATGAAGCGATCAACATCACCTCTATGAGTGTGTTGGCAATGTTGCCACACCCCAGATGATAAGGCCGTTGCTTCATTATGATCAGACCAAAAGCGATCGGCTGGATAATTTTTCATAGAAAAAACATTCATTTTCTTTTTTTCTCTTTTTTTTTTTTAAAGGGCTTCTGTCACCCCACTAAACTGATTATTATTTTTTGTGTAGGGACATCCTCTGCGTTTGGAGGAAAGAAGGTTTGTACACAAACATAGAAAAGGGTTCTTTACGGTAAGAGCATTGAGACTATGGAACTCTCTGCCTGAGGAGGTGGTGATGGTGAGTACAATAAAGGAATTCAAGAGGGGCCTGGATGTATTTCTGGAGTGTAATAATATTACAGGCTATAGCAACTAGAGAGGGGTCGTTGATCCAGGGAGTTATTCTGATTGCCTGATTGGAGTCGGGAAGGAATTTTTTATTCCCCTAAAGTGAGGAAAATTGGCTTCTACCGCACAGGGTTTTTTTGCCTTCCTCTGGATCAACTTGTAGGATGACAGGCCGAACTGGATGGACAAATGTCTTTTTTCGGCCTTATGTACTATGTTACTATGTACTTATAATCCCTATCATGCGATATTGCTATACCTTATGTTATTAACCTTATGTTATTAATAATCTGGTAGCAGCCGCAGAAAACCGCCCTGTCAGCATTTCAAAAATCGCGCGCCTGTGTTGATTCGGCGCAGGCGCTCTGAGATAAGGAGGCTCGGCTCCCCAGCACTCCCTCAGTGCGCCTGCGCCGATAACGTCACCGAAAGAGAAGACATCATCGGCGCAGGAAGGGAGTGCTGAGGAGCCGAGCCTCCTTATCTCAGAGCGCCTGCGCCGAATCAACACAGGCGCGCGATTTTTGAAATGCTGACAGGGCTGGCCGGAGGAGGAGATTGCGGCTGGCCCTGTCAATCAACAAGAGGAGGGGGCGGTTTTCTGCGGCTGCTACCAGCAAGTAGACGCCCTACTTGCTGGTAGAAAGGTATTTAGCATATCATAAAAGTAAGTTTTTTGCAAAATCTACTGAACGAAAATAATTAATAACATAAGGTATAACAATATCGCATGATAGGGATTATAAGTACACAAAAAAAAAAAACAGTTTAGTGGGGTGACAGAAGCCCTTTAAGTTGTATGGGTTTTTAATACATAAAATAAAAAAATCATAATAAAGTCTCTTAATAGTTTATTAGAAATAATGCAGACAATTTAAAAAATCAAAATTGCACGGCGCAGACGCAGTGACCGTGGATTCAAACAAAGGGGAGGGAGCCAGCGTTTTTTTAACCATCTCCCCGTTCGAAAAATCTATTCAATAAATGGACCCCAGATTGGGGAAGTAACAGGGATTAAACTGATGAGAATAGTACTACAGAAAATACCACTCATATCGGGTGTGACAGTAAATTGCACGGCGCAGACGCAGTGACCGTGGATTCAAACAAAGGGGAGGGAGCCAGCGTTTTTTTAACCATCTCCCCGTTCGAAAAATCAATTCAATAAATGGACCCCAGATTGGGGACGTAACAGGAATTCAACTGATGAGAATAGTACTACAGAAAATAGCACTCATATCGGGTGTGACAGTAAATTGCACGGCGCAGACGCAGTGACCGTGGATTCAAACAAAGGGGAGGGAGCCAGCGTTTTTTTAACCATCTCCCCGTTCGAAAAATCAATTCAATTCACCTTTCGGGGACCCTTGGTGTTGTACGTGGCTGGGTGGAGGAAGAAACCTTCAATGACATCAACAGGACACGGCTAGCTTGGTATCCAACCTTGTGCAAATGGGGAGTTTGCGGTTGGGCAAATGGACTGTTTGCGGTGCATTAAAAGGGGAGTTTGGTCTGTCAATGTCTGTGAAGCGGGCGTAACCCTTACACTACCTGATCGATACAACATCATACCTGATCGTTGTCATGCCCCACTCTGACGATGTGCGGAGGTCAGCCAGGATTGCAGCATGAGTTTAAGTTTTTGTTTTGATGCCGTGCTGGATCCGCCTCGCATCAGGTGCACTGGGTGGAGTCATTAGTTTAAATGGTCTCCAGCTAAGTGCTCTGAGAGGATTATACTGTTCATTTTGGTCTGGGAAGTTTGGAGGGAAGGTTGGCTATCAGTTCCTGCTTTCAGCAGATAAGTTTCATTTCTTGTTTGGTTGTTTATGTCATCTAGCCCATCCAGGTTCTGTGCGAGCAGGCTGCTCCTTTCTCCCCACTTCACCATCTCAGGGAGTTCATTGTTCTATCAGTACAGGCTGGAGGACACAGAAAACCTACCTTTAAGATCTGTCTGTGGGCTGAGCAGTGCAGGGAAAGAGGTCAGGGATAAGCTAGGAGGTGACTCTTCCCCTGTCTCTCGTCCAGAGCCTGGTTGGTGTGTTATCTGTTATACTGTGCACGTCCGCCGTGATATTATAATCCGCCATACTGTGACTGCCATTGCTCAGCGTTTATGTGATGGCGTCAATTGATGCACTGGTTGACCGCATGCAGGGTTTGTCCCTGGAAGTTGCGGATCTGCGTAGTACGGTCACACAGTGTCAGAGGGTGTTGGCTTCAGGTACAGGTCAAATTGTTGGGGAGCCTAAAGTCGCTCTTCCTGAGAAATTTGCAGGGGGTACTGATGATTTTTTCCGTTTCAAAGAGTCATGTCATTTGTACTTTCGATTGTGCCCATTTTCATCAGGTAATGAGGATCAGAGGGTGGGTTTCATCATGTCTTTGCTGAAAGGGGACGCGCAATCCTGGGCTTTTTCCCTGCCGCCCGGTTCTCTGGCTCTCCGTTCGGTGGAGGAATTTTTTAAAGCCCTGGGATTGATTTCCGATGACCCAGATCGAGTTTCGATGGCAGAGTCAAAATTACGTAACTTACTACAGGGTAAACATACTCTTTCCATTCGGATAGTAGAGACTTTCGAAAAGTTCACAATTTATGTTTCTATTGTGGGAAGAGGGGTCATTTTGTTTTTTCTTGTCCGTATTTTGAACCACAGGGGGAAGTAATAAAGAAAAAAGAAAAAGAAAAAAAAACTCCCCTCACACTTGGTAGTATGAATGGTGTGGTGGAGCAGACTGGTTTGCAAGTTCCCTGCAGTTCCCGTTTTCTCCTTTCAGCTATGGTGGTGCTAGAGTCTAGAAATGTGTTTGTTGATGTTTTTCTTGATTGTGGTGCTGGGGTAAATTTACTCTCTGTTTCTTGAGGGTTTGGGACTAAGTATTTGCACGTTAGAGAACGAGATTCGTGTTTTTGCTATTGATTCTTCCCCTCTTTCTCAAGGGAGCCTTACTCACGTTGTTCATGGTATTCATTTAAGGGTGGGTGATTCACATGCTGAGATTATTTCCTGTTTCATCATGAAGGATTTGCCAGCTCCAATAGTTTTGGGGTTGCCATGGTTGTCTAGACATAACCCAATTATAGACTGGCAAGCGAGACAAATCATTGGTTGGAGCAAGTTTTGTTCGGATAATTGTCTTGTCACATCTATTTCTGAAGTGTCTGTTACGGCCTTGCCTCAGTATCTCTCAGATTTTTCGGACGTTTTTTGGAGGGTGGGGCTCAGGAATTGCCCCCTCATCGTGACTATGATTGTCCTGTGAATCTCATTCCGGGGGCTAAGTTGCCTAAGTCTCGGCTCTACAACCTCTTTCAACCCGAGAGAGAGGTTATGCGAAAGTATGTTGCCGAGAGTTTGGCAAAGGGTCATATTAGACCATCTAAGTCTCCAGTGGCTGTAGGTTTGTTCTTCGTGAAGAAGAAATATGGATTTCCGGGAGCTGAACCGTATTACAGTCCGGGATCCATATCCCCTGCCTTTGATCTCTGATCTTTTTTATCAGATTGTTGGAGCCAAGGTGTTCTCCAAGTTGGATTTGAGAGGAGCATACAATCTGATCAGGATCAAGGAGGGGGGTGAGTGGAAAACGGCCTTCAATACGCACGAGGGTCATTTTGAGAACCTGGTAATGCCTTTTGGGTTGACGAATGCGCCAGCGGTATTTCAGCGATTCGTCAATGATATTTTTCATCATTTGGTGGGGAGGTTCGTAGTAGTCTACCTAGATGACATTTTACTTTATTCTCCTGATCTGAAGACCCATCAGGATCATGTGAGACAGGTTTTGACGATTCTTCAGGAGAATAAGTTATACGCCAAATTGGAGAAATGTTTGTTTGCGGTGCAAGAGCTTCCATTCTTGGGATACATGCTTTCTGATTCTGGTTTTCGTATGGACCCCGAAATGGTCCGGGCGGTTCTGGAGTGGGACCGACCGGAGAATCAGAAAGCTTTGATGCGATTTTTGGGGTTTACGAATTATTATAGAAAATGTATTTCGAATTATTCCACGCTAGTCAAACCTCTTACTGATATGACCAAGAAGGGCGCTGATGTCTCTGTCTGGTCGGATGAGGCATTGCAGGCCTTTTCAGCTATTAAGGAGCGTTTTGCGTCTGCTCCCATTCTGGTGCAGCCGGATGTATCTCAGCCATTCGTGGTTGAGCTTGATGCAACAGAGGTGGGGGTTGGGGCGGTGCTCTGCAGGGTCCTTCTCCTGGCAAGTGGGTCCCGTGTGCCTTCTTCTCCAGGAAGCTCTCGGTCTCCGAGAGGAATTATGATGTTGGAGATAGGGAGTTGTTGGCGATCAAGTTGGCCTTTGAAGAATGGCGTCACTGGTTAGAGGGGGCTTCTCACCCCGTTACTGTGTATACAGACCATAAGAATTTGGCTTACCTGCAATCTGCCAAGCGTCTGAACCCTAGACAGGCCAGATGGTCATTGTTTTTTACCAGGTTCAATTTCGTGGTTACCTTTCGCCCAGGGGTCAAGAACGTCAAGGCAGATGCCTTGTCTCGCAGCTTCCCTGGGGGAGGTGATTCAGAAGATCCAGCGCCGATTTTGGCGGATGGAGTGGTGGTCTCCGCTCTGTACCCTGAATTGGAGATGGAGGTGTTGGGAGCTCAGGAGGGGGCTCCTGGTTCGTGTCCCCCAGGGAGGTTGTTTGTTCCTGAGGGCCTACGATACAAGGTGTTCAAGGAACATCACGATACTGTTCTCGCTGGACATCCTGGTGGTAAGTCCACCTGTGATCTGGTGTCCCGGAGGTTCTGGTGGCAAGGGTTGCGTAAGAGTATTGAGAATTATGTGACAGCTTGTGAAACCTGCGCTCGGTCTAAGGTTGCTCATACTCGACCGCCTGGTTCACTTCTTCCATTGTCTATTCCATCTCGTCCTTGGACGCATTTGTCCATGGACTTTATTACGGACCTACCGAGTTCCTCCGGGAGAACAGTGATTTTGGTGGTAGTAGATCGTTTCAGTAAAATGGCTCACTTTATACCACTAACAAGTCTGCCTAACGCTAAGACTCTTGCGCAGATTTTTGTGGATAATATTGTGAAATTGCACGGTATTCCTTCGGATGTGGTCTCTGATAGGGGCACGCAGTTTGTCTCCAGGTTTTGGAGGGCGTTCTGCTATCGACTTGGCATTCAACTTTCTTTCTCATCGGCTTTTCATCCACATTCAAATGGTCAGACGGAGCGTACCAATCAAAACCTGGAGACCTACTTGAGGTGCTTTGTGGCTGAGAATCAGGAGGACTGGTCCTCATTCTTGTCCTTAGCAGAATTTGCATTGAATAACCGTAGGCAGGAGTCCACGGGTAAGTCGCCATTTTTTGGCGCATACGGTTTCCATCCTCAGTTTGGTACCTTTTCTGGGTCTGGTTCCTCTGGGATGCCAGAGGAGGAGAGATTCTCTTCTGCCTTATCCTCTATCTGGCGGAGGATTCAAGGGAATTTGGAGAGGATGGGTGAGAGGTATAAACGAATGGATGACAGGAGACGTGTGACTGGTCCGGACCTGTGTGTGGGTGATCTGGTGTGGTTGTCCACTAGGAATATCAAGTTGAGAGTGCCATCTTGGAAACTGGGTCCAAAATTTGTTGGTCCGTATAAAATTTCTGCGGTGATCAATCCTGTGGCGTTTCGACTGGATCTGCCGCAGACTTGGAGGATCCATGATGTCTTCCACAAGTCTTTACTAAAAAAATATGTTAAACCGGTGGTACCATCGCCATTGCCTCCTCCTCCTGTTCTAGTCGAGGGAAACTTGGAGTTCGAGATCTCCAGGATTCTCGACTCGAGAGTTCTGCGGGGTTCCCTCCAGTACCTGGTGCACTAGAGGGGATACGGTCCTGAGGAGAGGAAGTGGGTTCCGGCGTCAGATGTCAACGCCAGCCGACTGGTGAGGGCCTTTCATAGGTCCCATCTGGATAAGGTTGGTCCAGGGTGTCCGGAGGTCACCCGTAGAAGGGGGGGGGGTACTGTCATGCCCCACTCTGACGATGTGCAGAGGTCAGCCAGGATTGCAGCACGAGTTTAAGTTTTTGTTTTGATGCCGTGCTGGATCCGCCTCGCATCAGGTGCACTGGGTGGAGTCATTAGTTTAAATGGTCTCCAGCTAAGTGCTCTGAGCTAATTATACTGTTCATTTTGGTCTGGGAAGTTTGGAGGGAAGGTTGGCTATCAGTTCCTGATTTCAGCAGATAAGTTTCATTTCTTGTTTGGTTGTTTATGTCATCTAGCCCATCCAGGTTCTGTGCGAGCAGGCTGCTCCTTTCTCCCCACTTCACCATCTCAGGGAGTTCAGGGTTCTGTCAGTAAAGGCTGGAGGACACAGCAAACCTTCCTTTAAGGTCTGTCTGTGGGCTGAGCAGTGCAGGGAAAGAGGTCAGGGATAAACTAGGAGGTGACCCTTCCCCTGTCTCTCGTCCAGAGCCTGGTTGGTGTGTTATCTGTTATACTGTGCACGTCCGCCGTGACAATCGTATACACACACTGGATGTTTTAAACCACGTTATTCAAAAAAATTTAGGATTGTTAGGTGATTTATGCCCTTTATGGATTAAAACCCAACTCTGCGTCAACTATTTAATTTTCCATGGGAGTTTTGAAATGGATCCCCCTCCGGCATGCCACAGTCCAGGTGTTAGTCCCCTTGAAACAACTTTTCCATCACTACTGTGGCTAGAAAGAGTCCCTGTAGGTCTTAAAATTCGCCTGCCTATTGAAGTCTATGGCGGTTCACCCGGTTCGCCCGTTCACGAACATTTGCAAAAATTTGCGAATGGAAAATTTTATGTTCGCGACATCTCTATTGCTGGGTGACATGAACCCCATTTTGCCGTGAATGAACCCCTGCTCTGCATTTCTGACAGGGAACTAAATTTAGTGAAAACATCTGTTACTGATCGGAAGATGCGCAACTACAAGCGCACGCTGATGATAGCATTTCCACCTGACAGCGGGGACACAGTTGAAGCACAAGGCGAAGGCAGAGGAGGAGGAAGAGGTCGCCAACGCAGCTGGGGCACCACCAGCACCTGAGAAGGCAGGGTTAGCATGGCCCAAATGTGGAAAAGCTTTGTCAGCCTTGGAGGTGCTGACCTGCCCTGCTGCCAGTGTATAGTGTGAACGTGTGTTTAGCACGGCAGAGAGCATTATCACAGGCCGTAGCCAATGTGGACAAGCTTATGTTTATTAAAATGAACCAGGCATGGATCCCACAGGACTTGTCCGTACCTTGTGCAGAATAGACATTTATACCAGCCTCAACCATCCATTCTTGTACTCAAGTGCACTTATTCTTAGTTTTATTTTGTTATATGTCCAAATATTTTGGGGGATACCCCAATTTAAAAATAACACAAATCAGTGTTGGCTACCTATTCCTCCTTCACCGCCGCTTCCACCTACACCGCCACGTCAACCTACACCGCCACATACACCCATCCACCGCCTCCTCAACCTCCTACTCCTAGATCCAGATTGTTATTTTAAATGTTTCTGTATTTTATGTGATTTTAAGTCATTTCCCTATCCACATTTGTTTGCAGAACATTTGCCATGCTCTTAAGCACATTTTGATGCCTTTTGCAGCCCTCTAGCCCTTTCCAGGACTATTTTAGAGCCATTTTAGTGCCCAAAAGTTGGGGTCCCCATTGACTTCAATGGGGTTCGGAGTCAAGTTCGGGTCAAGTTCGGGTCCCGAACCCGAACTTATTTTTCAAGTTCGGCCGAACCTGCCGAACCCTTACATCCAGGTGTCCGCTCAACTCTAGTGGTAACCCTTATCTAGATAAGGGTTACCACTAGAGTTGAGCGGAAACCTGGATGTAAGGGTTCGGCAGGTTCGGCCGAACTTGAAAAAAAAGTTCAGAAAAAAAAGTTCGGAAAAAAAAGTAGTGGGTGCATAAGTTTCCCGTTAACACCCAGAGTGGGGGGACATTCTTGGGGGGTGAATACGGGAATCTCGCCACACGAAACTTGTAAGTGTACCCTGAGGTACAAAATTTGTACAGCTTCACGCCATACCTCGCCCGCTTAGAGGGAACATACTGGTGGAAAATTAGTCTCCCCTTGTAAGCAATGAGAGACTCATCAACTGTGACCTCCTTCCAGATACATAGGCCTGTACAAATTTGGCCCCAAAGTGATTGATGACCGGCCTGATTTTGTACAGGTGGTCATAGGCAGGATCACCTTGGGGGGGACATGCTGCATTATCTGCATAATGCAGGCATTTCCGGATGGCCTCAAATCGGGAGCGTGTCATGGCCGTACTGTAAAGTGGGGTCTGGTAGAGGTCGTCCCCACTCCAGTAATGCCTGACACTAGGTTTCTTGACTAGGCCCATGTGCAGCATGAGGTCCCAAAATGTCCTCATCTCGGCTGCACTGACCGGAGTTCAACCACCGGGCCTAGCCAAAAAGGAGCTTGTGTGTTAAGCAACAAACTGTTGGGCGTACAGGTTTGTTTGCTCCACCATTAGATTTACAAAGTGGTCACTGAAAAAAAGACTAAAGTAGTCGTATTCAGTGAAGCCCACTGTGGAAATCTGGATTCCCTGTTGGCCTACAAAATCAGGAATCCACGGCTCAAAACGCTCTGGGGTGTACCAGACAAGTTCACTGGTAGGGGGCTCCGGTGGACTTAACTGGTGGGCCGGAAAACTAGTAAGAGCCCCAGAGCTGCTCGTACTAGTGTGGGCCATAGGGTCCCTAGCATGGCGATCCCCTTGCTCTGCCTGGCGGCGTCTCTGCCGCCTTGGGGATCATCATCATCGCCAGATGATGAGGAGGACGCGGATGACAAAAGGAAAGTGGGGTCATCCTCGTCCTCACTGGGGCTCTCGGACTTGGAGGCCAAAAAATTTGAAAAAAATAATAATAATAATTCAAACTCGCTGATCAACCGTCCGAAGTTGATCAGCGGTGGGGTGTGCGATGCGCTAACAGTGGCCGGATGCTAAGAGTGCCGGCCACAGTCAGCTTACGCATAAAAAAATTAAATAAATGCTTGCGCCCCAAAAAAAAGTTGTGGGGGTGAGGGGGGCAGGGGAGCAAGCTGCAGCTCCCCTGGGGGGTCTAGGGTCACACAGCTGTGCTGTGGACCCCAGACACCCGATTTAGGGTGATGCAACAAAAATTGTTTTGTTTTGTTTTTCTCACTAACTTTCCCTGAATATCCCTGCTTAACCACCTCAGCCCCATGACAGGTGCTCAGAAAGTCAGAGCTGCTTCAAAAAGCGGAAATTCACATTTTTGTACCATAGTTTGTAAACGCTATAACTTTTACCCAAACCATTTTTTTTTTACCCAAGCATTTTTTTTTTATCGAAGACATGTAGAACAATAAATTTAGAGAAAAATTTATATATGGATGTCGTTTTTTTTACAAAATTTTACAACTGAAAGTGAAAAATTTCATTTTTTTTTCAAAAAATCGTTAAATTTCGATTAATAACAAAAAAAATTAAAACGTCAGCAGCAATGAAATACCACCAAATGAAAGCTCTATTAGTGAGAAGAAAAGAAGGTAAAATTCATTTGGGTGGTAAGTTGCATGACCGAGCAATAAACGGTGAAAGTAGTGTAGCGCAGAAGGGTAAAAAGTGGCCTGGTCATTAAGGATATTTAAGCTAGGGGGGCTGAGGTGGTTAAACCCAGAATATTATTGCTGTATTTCTAGCTTAAATTGCACACTGACTAATGCGGCCGAGGCCCCAGATGGAGGGCATTGCCAAAAATGGGTGTTTTTTAAAACCCAGAAAATTATTTAAGCTTGTTTTTCACAATCACATATGCTACAAAGGCTGCAATATTAAGTACTTTGCCCAAAAAGGGTGTTTTTTAAATAACAGAATATGACAGCCGTATATAACGCTTGAATTTCACACTGACAGATGCAGACAAGGTCGTAAATTAAGTATTTTGCCCAAAATGGGTGTTTTGTTTAACCGCCTCCGGACCGCCTAACGCAGGATCGCGTTCCGGAGGCGGCAGCGCTGCGCAGAGTCACGCATATACGCGTCATCTCGCGAGACGCGAGATTTCGCTCAAAGCCGGCCCGCGCATGCGCATCGCGGGCCGGCAAAAGTTAAAGAACAATTTCGTCACCAGCCTGCCAGCAACGATCATTGGCTGGCAGGCTGGCGATTTAAAAAAAAAAACGAATCACAAGCCATATAACAGATCATATTAGTAAATATGATCTGTTATATGGCTTGTCTGCTCCTCTGCTGGTCCTTTTCGTCGGTTGGATCCAGCAGAGGAGCAGACTTCACAGTGAGTAGCACCAACACCACACTTTAGCCCCAGATCACCCCCCTGCACCCCAATTAACCCTTTTTTATCACCCCTTTGATCGCTCCTGTCAATCACTTAGTAAAAGACAAAAAGTGATCAGTGTAAACTGTCACTTTTTTTTTCCACTAGTATTGGCTGTTAGGTTTTAGGCTCAGTTCAGACCTGAGCGTCCTGAAAGGAGCGCTCTGTATGCGCGATTGTACGGGCGTTTACAATCGCGCATACAGAGACAAGCGTACACACAGTGTCGCGCGTTCCCGAAAGTCTATGTACGGGAACGCGCGACAAGCGCCCCAAAAAACGCTCCTGTACTTGTTTGAGCGTCGGGCGTTTTACAGCGCGATCGTACGCGCTGTAAAACGCCCAGGTGAGAACCATTCCCATAGGGAAGCATTGGTTTCTCCTTGTTGAGCGTTTTACAGCGCGTAGGAACGCGCTGTAAAACGCTCAGGTCTGAACTGAGCCTCAGGATAGTTTAGGCCCCTTGGTTAGGTAGTTAGCGATCGGTTAGCGCCCAGCCCACCGCACCGCAGTCACTGATTCGCTGGTCAGCGTATCGCTAATCAGCATTTGTACTTTTATAGTATCTGTAAGTGATCAAAACTGATCACGGTCAGATCTATAATAGTATTAATGTCACTTTAGTTCGCCCTCCACCCAAAACACAGTGTTTGCCCGGTCAGGCCTGATCGGTCGCCCACACGTGCGTTCTCCCACGCCCGCCCCACCGCAGTGACAAAAAATATATATTTTTTGATCACTGCACATTCACTTTACAAGCACTGCGGCGATAAAAAAATCAGTTTTGATATTTTTTATCAACCGCAGCGGCCTCCGGTACTTCGCTAGCCTCCCCTTTATAAGACAGGCTTGCTTTTTTTCTTGGGTAGTCTCAGGGAATACCCCTAAATTTAGTAGTCCAAAATGTCAAACAGGGGGTATTCTTCTAAAGAGGCCTACAGGATTCTGACCTAGTCGGATGAGGAATGGGAACCCTCATCTGACGAATCTAGCGGGTCAGAATATGAACCTGTAGAAAGCAGTGGCTCTCTGACCCAAAGTTCGGACGAGGAGGTGGAGGTCCCTGATAGCACCAGGCGTACCAGGCCCCGTGTCGCTAGACCACAGGTTATGCAGGATCCGCTTCGAGAGCAGCAGAGTGGGGCTGGCGCTGCCGGATCACGTGGTGAGGCATACACCAGCACTGCCGTACAACATGGTGACGTGGCGAGCACCAGAAGGGCAATTGAAGCTGGTACGGTGGCACGTGCAATAGTTACCCCGTCGCAGCCACCGCAAAGACAGGCCCGTAGAGCCCCTAGAATCCCTGAGGTGCTGGAAAACCCTGATTGGCAGTCACCAACTTCAGCCGCACCATTAGTTCCCCCTTTCACCGCCCAGTCTGGAGTTCGGGTTGAGACGGCTCATATCGGTTCGGCCCTGGGATTTTTTGAGCTGTTCTTGACTGCGGAGCTCTTGGACTTAGTCGTGGCAGAGACAAACCGGTATGCCACACAATTTATATCCGCCAACCCGGGAAGCTATTATGCCCAGCCTTTCCGGTGGAAACCAGTCCAAGTTTCCGAAATTAAAAATTTTCTGGGCCTTCTCCTCAACATGGGTCTAACTAAAAAGCATGAATTGCGGTCATATTGGTCCACGAACCCGATTCATCACATGCCCATGTTCTCTGCTGCTATGTCCAGGGCACGATTTGAGGCCATCCTCCGTTTCCTGCATTTTAGCGACAACACCACCTCCCGTCCCAGAGGCCACCCAGCTTTTGACCGGCTCCACAAAATTCGGCCCCTCATAGACCACTTCAACCAGAAATTTGCAGATTTGTATACCCCCGAGCAAAACATCTGCGTAGACGAGTCCCTAATACATTTTACCGGGCGCCTTGGCTTCAAACAATACATCCCAAGCAAGCGTGCCCGGTATGGGGTCAAATTGTATAAGCTCTGTGAAAGGGCCACAGGCTATACCCACAAATTTCGGATCTATGAGGGAAAAGATCAGACCCTGGAGCCGGTCGGTTGCCCTGACTACCTGGGGAGCAGTGGGAAGACAGTCTGGGACTTGGTGTCACCCTTATTTGGCAAGGGGTACCATCTTTATGTGGACAATTTCTACACAAGTGTGGCCCTCTTTAGGCATTTGTTTCTAGAACGGATTTGCGCCTGTGGCACCGCGCGAACTAGTCGCGTGGGCTTCCCCCAACGGCTCGTTACCACCCGTCTAGCAAGGGGGGAGAGGGCTGCCTTGTGTAACGAAGAACTGCTCGTGGTGAAATGGAGAGACAAGCGTGACGTTTACATGCTCTCCTCCATTCACGCAGACACAACAATACAAATTGAGCGAGCAACCCGTGTCATTGAAAAGCCCCTCTCAGTCCACGACTATAATTTGCTCATGGGAGGGGTGGACTTCATTGACCAGATGTTGTCTCCGTATTTAGTTTCCCGACGCACCAGACGCTGGTATAAGAAGGTGTCTGTATATTTAATTCAATTGGCTCTGTACAATAGTTTTGTTCTCTACAGTAAGGCTGGGAGAACAGGATCCTTCCTCAAATTTCAGGAAGAGATCATCGAGAACCTCCTGTATCCAGAAGGTTCCGTGGCCCCATCCACCAGTGTAGTTAGCCGTCTACACGAGCGACATTTCCCCAGTGTCGTTCCTGGTACCTCAACCCAACCGTCACCCCGAAAAAGATGTTGTGTCTGTAGCAGGAGTGGAATAAGGCGTGACACCCGCTATTTCGGTCCTGACTGTCCTGACCACCCTGCCCTATGATTTGGAGAGTGTTTCCGGAAGTACCACACACAGGTACACCTAGCATAGGGATTGCATCTCACAGGACAGGCACACAGGGCTATTAGGGCCCCTTTACTCACAGCTGCTGCAAACCTCTCCTTTCACCTGGGATAAAGTGCATAACGTACTTCGCCACATCTTTGGGCGATTTGCGCTTTGCACATTGTCCCATGGGGAAGGAGAGGTTTGTTCTATAAAGGTAAAAAAAACTAAACAAAAAAAAAATACCGGTAAGTAAAAAAGTTAACGTTCAGTTAAAAAAGTTTAAAAAATTTTATATGTTCTGTTCAAAAGTTAATAAATTTATTGCGTTGCGGCCTGTTTTTTTCTTTTTTGTTTTGTTTTTTTTACCTTCCAGGTGGACCAACCGATCGACTAGCTGCAGCACTGATGTGCATTCTGACAGAAGCATTGCGCTGCTGTCAGATTACACGCAAGTCGGTGTATGCGGCGCTGCAAGACGAGATTTCTCCTCTGCAGTAAAAGATACGTTTGCCGAGGCATATGAGCTGAGGAGGTGGCGGTGTTCATATACTTTGGCAAACACTTTGTATATATAAAAAAAAAAATCCCGGCAAGGATTTATTCATCCACATCGATTGATGTGAATGGAGAAATCTGGTTTGCCAGGGCATACGAGCTAAGTGGGTATGGATGTTGGGCGGAGCTCCTATGTCCTGGCAGACGCCTTTCCCCTCCTTTTTCTTTTTTTGGCAGAGATTTTTTCATCCACATTGATCGATGCGAATGAAGAAATCTGTGCCGTTCATTTTTTTCTTTCAGCCCAGAGGCTGAACGGAAAAAAAAAATCTCATTACCCGTATGCTCAATATAAGGAGAATAGCAGAAACTCCTAATGCTGGGCATACATATAATGATTGCCGAGACCCTCAAATGCCAGGGCAGTACAAACACCCCACAAATAACACCATTTTGGAAAGAAGACACCCCAAGGTATTCGCTGAGGGGCATATTGAGTCCATGAAAGATGGAAATTTTTGTCCCAAGTTAGCGGAAAGGGAGACTTTGTGAGAAAAAAATCTAAAAAATCAATTTCCGCTAACTTGTGCCCAAAATTTTCTATATTCCTAGAATTTTTTATTTTTTGTCACAAGTTAGTGGAAAATTATGATTTTTTTTTTTTTTTTTCTTACAAAGTCTCATATTCCACTAACTTGTGACAAAAAATAAAAACTTCCATGAACTCACTATGCCCATCAGCGAATACCTTGGGGTGTCTTCTTTCCAAAATGGGGTCACTTGTGGGGTAGTTATACTGCCCTGGCATTCTAGGGGCCCAAATGTGTGGTAAGGAGTTTGAAATCAAATTCTGTAAAAAATGGCCGGTGAAATCCGAAAGGTGCGCTTTGGAATGTGGGCCCCTTTGCCCACCTAGGCTGCAAAAAAGTGTCACACATGTGGTATCTCCGTATTCAGGAGAAGTTGGGGAATGTGTTTTGGGGTGTCATTTTACATATACCCATGCTGGGTGAGAGAAATATCTTGGCAAAAGACAACTTTTCCCATTTTTTTTATACAAAGTACTGAAAGTGAAAAATGTCATTTTTTTGCAAAAAAATCGTTAAATTTCGATTAATAACAAAAAAAGTAAAAATGTCAGCAGCAATGAAATACCACCAAATGAAAGCTCTATTAGTGAGAAGAAAAGGAGGTAAAATTCATTTGGGTGGTAAGTTGCATGACCGAGCAATAAACGGTGAAAGTAGGGTAGGTCAGAAGTGTAAAAAGTGGCCTGGTCTTTCAGGGTGTTTAAGCTATGGGGGCTGAGGTGGTTAATACCAGAATACTACAGCAGTATCTAAGGCGTGTATCTCACACCGACAGATGTAGACAAGGCCGCAAATAAATTATTTTGCCCAAAATGGGTGTTTTTTTTTATAATAGAATAGCACAGCAGTATCTAAAGCGTGTATCTTACAATGACAGATGCTGCAAGGGCTGTAAAATGTATTATTTTGCCCAAAAAGGGTGTTTTTTTAATAACAGAATATGACAGCAGTATATAACGCTTGAATTTCAGACTGACAGATGCAGCAAGGGCTGTAAAATTTAGCATTTTGCCCAAAAAGGGTGTTTTTTAAAACCCAGAAAATTACTGCTGTATTTCTAGCTTAAATTGTACACTGACTAATGCTGCAAAGGCCACAGATGTAGGGTCTTGCTAAAAATGGGTGATTTTTTAAAACCCAGAATATAATTGCAGTAGTTCAAGCTTGTATTTGCCTGTCACAAATGCACATATGCTGTGCTGTGCTGTTGCACAGAACTTGCATAAAATTTTTCTGGGTCACTGGGCTCAGGGCAGGGTAAAAAAATTGTGCACTGCACCCACAAAACAAAATCTAGCTAGATCGCTGAGTTAGCAAGCACTTCTGATTAAAGATTCTGTCCTACTCTCTCCCTCACAGTAGCAGCATCCTATCCCTACACTAATCAGAACAGAGTGACGTGCAACGCTACGTGACTCCAGCTTATATAGAGGCTGAGTCACATACTGCAGAGGCCAATCACAGCCATGCCATTAGTAGGCATGGCTGTGATGGCTTCTAAGGGCACAGAGTTAAATGCTTGTTGATTAGCTGCTCTGCAGCCTTTCAAAAAGTGCCATAAAATAGCTAAACACCGAACCCGAGCCCAAACTTTTACTGAAATGTTCGGGTCCGGGGTCCAAAAATCCTAAAGTTAGTACATACAATGAGAATGCTTGGACTGGGAGAAAATGTGTGTATGTGGGTAAGTAACTATCTCACTAGTAGGGTATTACAGGGGTCAGTATTGGGCCCTATTCTCCAGTATTTTTTATTAATTTTGTGAAAGGCTTACACAGTAAAATATAATTTTTTGCAGATGACATTGAACTGTAAAGTAATTACATGGAAGAGGACAGTATACTGCTACAGAGGGATATGGATAGATTGGAGGCTTGGGCAGAGAAGTGGCAGATGAGGTTTAACACTGACAAATGTAAGGTTATGGAAGAAATAATGCAAGTCACCCATACATAACATTGGGTAAAACTGACATGGAAAAGGACTTATGAATTTTAGTGGACAGAAATCTAAACTGTAGAAACCAGTGTCAGGCAGCTGCTGCCAAGGCCAATAAGATAATGGGTTGCATCAAAAGGGGCATATATGCACATGTTGAGAACATAGTCCTGCCACTTATCAAATCACTAGTCAGACCACAAATGGAGTACTGTGTACAGTTCTGGACTCCTGTAAACAAGGCAGACATAGCAGAGCTGGAGAAGGTTCAGAGGAGGGCAACTAAAGTAATAACTGGAATGGGTGAACTACAGTACCCAGAAAGATCATCAACGTTAGGGTTATTAACTTTAGAAAAAAGACGACTAAGGGTAGATCTAATAACTATGTATAAATTTATCAGGAAAACTACAGAGATCTCTCCCATCATCTGTTTATCCCCAGGACTGTAAGGCCTCTTTCACACGGGCGTCATGTTTTTGGCCCGGATAAGATGCGGGTGCGTTGCGGGAAAATGCGTGATTTTTCTGCGCAAGTGCAAAACATTGTAATGCGTTTTGCATGCGCGTGAGAAAAATCGGCATGTTTGGTACCCAAACTCGGACTTCTTCACAGAAGTTCGGGTTTGGGTTAGGCGTTGTGTAGATTTTATAATTTTCCCTTATAACATGGTTATAAGGGAAAATTATAGCATTCTTAATACAGAATGCATAGTACAATAGGGCTGGAGGGGTTAAAAAAATAATAATAATAATTTAACTCACCTTAATCCATTTGCTCGCGCAGCCCGGCTTCTCTTCTGTCTTCATCTTTGCTGTGCACAGGAAAAGGGCCTGTGGTGACGTCACTACGCTCATCACATGGTCCATAACGTCATCCATCACCATGGTGATGAATCATGTGACGGACCATGTGATGAGCGCAGTGACGTCACCACAGATCCTTTTCCTACTGCACAGCAAAGATGAAGACAGAAGAGAAGCCGGGCTGCGCGAGCAAGTGGATTAAGGTGAGTTAAATTATTTTTTATTATTTTACCCCTCCAGCCCTATTGTACTATGCATTCTATATTAAGAATGCTATTATTTTCCCTTATAACCATGTTATAAGGGAAGATAATAATGATCGGGTCCCCATCCCAATCATCTCCTAGCAACCGTGCATGAAAATCACTTGCTTGCGGATGCTTGCGATTTTCACGCAGCCCTATTCACTTCTATAGGGCCTGCGTTGCGTGGAAAACGCACAAAGAGGAGCATGCTGCGATTTTCACGCAACGCGCAAGTGATGCGTGAAAATCACTGCTCGTGCACAGCCCTATAGAAATGAATAGGTCAGGATTCAGTGCGGGTGCAATGCGTTCAACTCACGCAACGCACCCGTCCAGAAATCTCGCCCGTATGAAAGGGGCCTAAGAGTGCTATTAACTATCGGGTAATGTTTCAGTCGCTTTAAATGAAAGATCTTACTAGCAAGTAGCATCCACTTCTTAAGTTGCTGTGACACATCTTGCACTAACACTACATTGCCTCCTTTCTGTAACTCTCAAATCCCTCTTTTCTTACTTTTCAGTTTTTAAGCCACCCTGAGCTCCATGTAATCAGGTTTCTCTGGACTGAGCATTACACAAAAGCCATGAAACTTATCACAGATCAGAAATACAAATCCGCAGTCACTTCCAGAGATGCAGGCCGAAGAACTGTACCTGAGATAGAAGTGAATGAGTTAATCAAACTTTAACTGACTGGGCACACAGGTAATATTAATATGATCACCACCTGTCAAATGAAAAAAATGTCTCTTTGCTAATAAACCAGTCTTTGTTTACCAACGCTTTTGTGTTTGACTTTGCACATTAATATCCACTCCATCTATAAAAAGATCTGTCAGCAGCAGCTTGTTGATTTCATTCACAATCTACTGATGTTTTCCCACATAACAAAGTGGTCTTGGGTAATGTTTCTAACTGATAGGGGGCTAAGACCCCTCACCCCCAGAGCCCAAGACATTTTTCCTTGTACTGCAGCAAGGCCCATTGTGCTGGTAACTGCTTGGTAGTTGGGCTATAGACAGTGGCATACTGCCAATATTAGCAGACCACTAATAAAGTTTCCTATATAAACACAATGTCCCACAATGACGAATGTTATTGTGCCTAAAATTTGTCAAATTTTGGTTTTAGTCTAGACCTATTTATAAATCAAAAACAGTATTGATATTTAGCTAGCCATGGGGGCATGAGGTAGAACAAAAGGGTTTAGCTTAAAGGGTTTCTGTCACCCCATTAAACCGTTTTTTTTTTTTTCTTTACTAATATTCCCTATAGTGCGATCTCATGATACATAAGCAAATTAATCATTTTGGTTCAGTAGAATTTGCTAAAAATCGATTTTTAAAATATGCTAATTACCTTGCTACCAGCAAGTAGGGCGGCTACTTGCTGGTAGCAGCCGCATCCTCCCAGGGCCGGCTCCAGGTTCATGTGGGCCCTTGGGCGATAAATCCCAGTGGGCCCCCATGAGGCATTTTTTTACATTGACATGTCCCCCTGTGGCTCCTACACGGTATAATGACCCCCAGTGGCCCCTATACAGTATAATGACTATTAGTGGCCCTTCACACAGTATAATGAACCCCCAATCCCCCCCCCCCACTGTATAATGACCACCTGTGGCCCTGCATTCAGAATAATAACCCCCAGTCGCCCCCATTTAGAATAATAACCCCCAGTAGCCCCCACACTGGGGGAACACTGTATGGAGGGGGCTCTGGGGGTGATTATACTGAATGTAGGGTCATTGGTGATCATTATACTAAATGGGGGACACTGGGGGTCATTATACTATGTAAAGGGCCCTCACAGTATAATGACCCCACAGTGACCCTCCATTCAGAATAATGACCCCCAGTCGCCCCCACACTGGGGGTTATACTGTATGGAGGGGGCACAAGGGGTTATTATATTTAATGGGGGCTCTGGTGGTCATTATGCTAAATGGAGGGTCAATGGGGATCATTATACTAAATGGGGGGCACTGGGAGTCATTATACTGTGTAAGGGGCCCTCACAGTGTGATGAATGACCCCCCAGTGGACCCCTCACATACCTATCATTGCAGGGGAGCTGGTGGTCCTGTCATTCACTAACCGTAGCTCCCTGCGCTCCTTCTCTACGGCGGCCCGCTGCAGCAGTGAGCCAGGCCTGGAGGAGAGAAGGAGATGTGCAGTGATGTAGCTAGAACTGACTGGGCCCCACAGCGAAATTTAGTATGCCCCCCTCCCCCCCAATGTGTGTTCACATTACGTTTTTTCTATCGGTTTGATGTATACAAATGTGCAGCAATCCACGTTTTTGTATCCTGCAGAGTCAAGTAAAAAATGCATACGTTAACGTATATCAACGTATATGTTTTTTTACCATGGAACTGTATGGTGAACGGACGCCACTGTACGGCATCAGTCTGAGGCATCTGTTAACGCATACATTTTTGGTATGCATTAAATGGATGGAAAAAATAGGATGTGAACCCAGCCCTAGTGTCAGAATAAGGCTACTTTCACACTTCCGTCGCCGGAACTGCCTGCCGGATCAGGCAAAATGTATGCTAATTGATGGCATTAGTAAGACTGATCAGGATCCTGATCAGTCTTAAAAATACCTGATCAGTCGAAAAAATGCATTGAAATGCCGGATCCGTCTTTCCGGTGTCATCCGGCAAAAACGTATCCGGCATTTATTTTTTCACCTTTTTTTCAGTCTGCGCATGCACATACCGGAAGGATGGATCCGGCATTCCGGTATTCTGAATACATTCCTATGGGAAAAAATGCCGGATCCAGCATTCAGGCAAGTCTTCAGTTTTTTTAGCCGGAGATAAAACCGTAGAATGCTACGGTTTTCTCTTTTGCCTGATCAGTCAAAACGACTGAACTGAAGACATCCTGATGCATCCTGAACGGATTAATCTCTATTCAGAATGCATGGGGACATACCTGATCAGTTCTTTTCCGGTATAGAGCCCCTGTGACAGAACTCCATGCCGGAAAAGAAAAACGCAAGTGTGAAAGTACCCTAAGCACCAGTACACAGCGGAGCAGCGTGGCGGAGAGGGGAGGCCGCCATGTACTGACAGAGCTTTACCTGGTCCTGGTGGTCAGGGAGGAGGACTGTGCTTCCCAAGGATCATTTTCTACTGGGAAATATAGGGCACAGTATAATACACTAGAATCTATATAATATAAAGATATTAGCCCTACCCCCGAATAATAATACAATTAGGGGGTCATTTATTATATAGAAATACGTCTATATTAGGCGTATTTCTGACACAGACTGTGGCGCAAAGGTCCTTAACACCGCAATCTGTATCTTTTCCCGCTCATGCCAGGTCTAAAAAAAGTGGCGTGGGCAGGGAAGGGGATACAGTTATGGCCATGCAGTTATTGGATACCACCGCCATATAGTGATAACACCGCCATACAGTGACCGGATAAAAGGGTATAAGAGGGCACAGTACAGGGAATGACTATGGGCACTGCACAGGGTGTGGTAGGAGGGCACAATGCAGGGTATAAAGGGGCACAGTACGGGGTGGGGGGCACAGTACGGGGTGGGGGGCACAGTACGGGGTGGGGGGCACAGTCACATGACCCTGTGACATTAGAAGGTCCTTATGGTGAATGCGGTTCAGATGCCACCATAATGAGAGGCAGAGGAGTGAGACAGGGGCCCTGGATGGACAGGAGGGGTGGACACAGCAAGTAGGTTGAAGGGGCTCTGAGGGGGATTCATACAAGTAGTGGCAGGAGGTCTGTGCAGGGCAGAAATAGGAGATAGGAGGGTGGGACAGGAGCTCTGGATACATGAGGGAGGAATGGAGACAGCAGGGGCTCCATGAGGATGAGATAGGACAGGATATGGGGGGCAGGTGTCATGGAGACAAACAGCTTAATGAAACAGTAAAACCACTAAATAGAATGAAGCAGCCAAGACAAGAGACAGTCACAGTGCAGACTCACTCACAGACTGTGTTCACACTTCTGTGCTCCAGCTCCAGCCCTGCGGTCTCTCTCCTCAGGCAGCGTGTCCTGTGTAGAGGGGGCGTGTCCTGTGTAGAGGGGGCGTGTCCTGAGTCTCTGCAGCTCAGAGGGTCCACCAAAGGGGTACTGCGTATGTGAAATGACAGCAGTGAGAGCTCCCATCTGTATTGATGGAAGTGCTCATAGCAGCTCAGTGGGCCCCCCCAGGAGCATTGGGCCCCGGCACTTGCCCGGGGATGCCGGGTTATGACGCCGGCCCTGCATCCTCCGATGATAATGACGCCCCCTCGGCATGCTGATTGACAGGGCCAGGGAAGGGAATCGTTCTCTGCTGGCGCTGTTAGAATTTGAAATCTCACGCCAGCGCCGTACCTGTCTTCAATCGGCGCAGGCGCACTGAGAGGCGGCCGCTCTCTCGACCGCTCCATCCTCAATGCGCCTGCGTCGATGACGTCATCAAGTACACCCGGAAGAGATTTATTATTAATAATCGTTGGTGGTATAGTGTTAATAACTGTCATTTTTATAAAATTATTTATTCCCATTTCGTTGGTGGTTTTTGTGGCAGCATGCTTATTATGTACATACTTACCTGATTCGAGCATCCAGCGACGTCACCAGACTCTCCACCTCCTTCCAGCGATGCCGGCGTCTTCTCTTCCGGGTGTACTTGATGATGTCATCGACGCAGGCGCATAGAGGATGGAGCGGTCGAGCGAGCGGCCGCCTCTCAGTGCGCCTGCGCCGATTGAAGACAGGTACGGCGCAGGCGCGAGATTTCAAATTTTAACAGCGCCAGCAGAGATCGATTCCCTTCCCTGGCCCTGTCAATCAGCATGCCGAGGGGGCGTCATTACCATCGGAGGATGCGGCTGCTACCAGCAAGTAGCCGCCCTACTTGCTGGTAGCAAGGTAATTAGCATATTTTAAAAATCGATTTTTAGCAAATTCTACTGAACCAAAATGATTAATTTGCTTATGTATCATGAGATCGCACTATAGGGATTATTAGTAAAGAAAAAAAAAAAACGGTTTAATGGGGTGACAGAAACCCTTTAAGAGGAAAGGCCGTGCTTAAGATGTGTCAATTTGTGCTGAAATTCTGTGTAAATTAAGACAAAAGTGTCAAATCATGCACAAAATTAATCATTGTGATTTGGTGCCTCTTTAGAATGCTTAAGATTATGCCGTATACATTTGAGACAGGATTAGTTAAAAGGGCATCTGTCAGCAGATTTGTACCTATGACACTGGCTGACCTGTTCCATGTGCACTTGGCAGTTGAAGGCATCTGTGTTGGTCCCATGTTCATATGTGTCTGCAATGCTGAGAAAACCCCAAGACTTAATATATGCAAATGAGCTTCTAGGAACAATGGGGGAGTTGCCATTACTTATATCAAACTGTGCCTTTACCGGATACTGAAGAGCACGGCACAGTGTGAGACTTTTGGAGAAGTCAAGGCCAAGAGAGATCACATTTAGACTGCCTGGCCCTGTCAATCATAGTCCAGAGGGTGTAGCAGTTGCAGAGACATGAGCCTCTAGAAGTTAATTCTAGAGGCTTATTTGCATATATTAAAGATAACCTGTCACCTCTTCTAACATGTCTATTTTAATAACAACTTGTATTCCCCATGTAATAACGATTCTGGAGCATCTATTCTTATGATTCTTTGTTCTTTCATTCCTTTCTTATTTCTGCTAGACGTTATGAATGAATTGCCAGCAGTCTGCAGCAAGGGTACAGATGGGTGTCACCAGATTGGGGTGTGTCAATGCACAGTCTGAGATCAGCAGCTTGGATTGGACAGTTAGACACACCCTCTACTGGTAACACCTAGCAGTACCTATAACTGCAGACTGCTGACAAATTATTTGTAAACTTCTAGCAGGGATTATAGAGCAATGGTGCAACATAGAGTCATAAGAAAAGATGTTTCGGATGCAAGTATTTACTAAAACTGGAATGGCAGGAGAGGTGACAGGCAGGGGTCTAGCCCATTCTGGCATCACTTGTGTGCATATGTAAGGGTAGGTTCACATCAGGTTTTTGCCATCCATTTGACATATACTGCAGAGTCTGGTAAAAAAGATATATGTTAATGCATACTTTTTTTTTTTACAATGGAACTGCATGGTAATCAGATGCCACTGTGTGGTATCTGTCTGAGGTATCCATTAACGTATACATTTATTGTAAACGAATGTATGGCAAAAGTGTGCCAGAATAAGCACAAGTACACAGCCGAGCAACGGGGAAGACAGGGGAGGCTGCCATGTATGGTACGCTATAGTACAGAGGGCTGAAAGCACACAGCCTGGTCCTGGGGGTCAGAGGTGTGGACTGTGTTCCCCAAGGCTCATTTACTCGAGTGGAAAATACAGAGCACACTACAGTACCTCTCCTCATTTCTCGATGGGCCACACCCTTGTGTCCCCCTCACTTTCCACCCACAGGAGAGAGGGAAACTGTAACAAAATAAAAAAATTTAATAAAAATGAAATCATTAGAAATATTGCCCTGCTGGCCGCACCCCTGCTACTGCTTCCATTCCCCTTTTCATGGTTAGGACCAGCCTGCAATCCATCAGCGGTGGCTGTGCTTGCACACTATAGAAAAAAGCCTGAATGACTTAATAGAGAGCAAATACAGGGAAACAACATATACTTTATATCACAAATATGACATATAGCTTGCATATTCACAGCTCCTTGCATTTCTTATTGGACTGTATAAGGGGCATGAAGATCGCGGTTCCAGAGGGTGCAGTCAGGCCTGGTGGGGGGCCCACTGCACTCACGTGTACCAGGGTCCTATACTTCATGCTGGGCCCCCGTTAGAGCGCTCATCTCAGCTGTATCATATATGGTCCAGGATCTATCAGACCCCAGCGCTGCCCTACTAGTAATATTATTTATTTTTTATTTATTTATTTTATGCACTTACAGGGAGTGCAGAATTATTAGGCAAGTTGTATTTTTGAGGATTAATTTTATGATTGAACAACAACCATGTTCTCAATGAACCCAAAAAACTCATTAATATCAAAGCTGAATATTTTTGGAAGTAGTTTTTAGTTTGTTTTTAGTTTTAGCTATTTTAGGGGGATATCTGTGTGTGCAGGTGACTATTACTGTGCATAATTATTAGGCAACTTAACAAAAAACAAATATATACCCATTTCAATTATTTATTTTTACCAGTGAAACCAATATAACATCTCAACATTCACAAATATACATTTCTGACATTCAAAAACAAAACAAAAACAAATCAGTGACCAATATAGCCACCTTTCTTTGCAAGGACACTCAAAAGCCTGCCATCCATGGATTCTGTCAGTGTTTTGATCTGTTCACCATCAACATTGCGTGCAGCAGCAACCACAGCCTCCCAGACACTGTTCAGAGAGGTGTACTGTTTTCCCTCCTTGTAAATCTCACATTTGATGATGGACCACAGGTTCTCAATGGGGTTCAGATCAGGTGAACAAGGAGGCTATGTCATTAGATTTTCTTCTTTTATACCCTTTCTTGCCAGCCACGCTGTGGAGTACTTGGACGCGTGTGATGGAGCATTGTCCTGCATGAAAATCATGTTTTTCTTGAAGGATGCAGACTTCTTCCTGTGCCACTGCTTGAAGAAGGTGTCTTTCAGAAACTGGCAGTAGGACTGGGAGTTGAGCTTGACTCCATCCTCAACCCGAAAAGGCCCCACAAGCTCATCTTTGATGATACCAGCCCAAACCAGTACTCCACCTCCACCTTGCTGGCGTCTGAGTCGGACTGGAGCTCTCTGCCCTACCAATCCAGCCACGGGCCCATCAAGACTCACTCTCATTTCATCAGTCCATAAAACCTTAGAAAAATCAGTCTTGAGATATTTCTTTGCCCAGTCTTGACGTTTCAGCTTGTGTGTCTTGTTCGTCTTTCAGCCTTTCTTACCTTGGCCATGTCTCTGAGTATTGTACACCTTGTGCTTTTGGGCACTCCAGTGATGTTGCAGCTCTGAAATATGGCCAAACTGGTGGCAAGTGGCATCTTGGCAGCTGCACGCTTGACTTTTCTCAGTTCATGGGCAGTTATTTTGCGCCTTGGTTTTTCCACACGCTTCTTGCGACCCTGTTGACTATTTTGAATGAAACGCTTGATTGTTCGATGATCACGCTTCAGAAGCTTTGCAATTTTAAGAGTGCTGCATCCCTCTGCAAGATATCCCACTATTTTTGACTTTTCTGAGCCTGTCAAGTCCTTCTTTTGACCCATTTTGCCAATAATTATGCACACCTAATATAGGATGTTGATGTCATTAGACCACACCCCTTCTCATTACAGAGATGCACATCACCTAATATGCTTAATTGGTAGTAGGCTTTCGAGCCTATACAGCTTGGAGTAAGACAACATGCATAAAGAGGATGATGTGGTCAAAATACTCATTTGCCTAATAATTCTGCACGCAGTGTATATAGCACTACAATATTTTGCAGTGCTTTACAGACATTAGCATCCAACTGTCCCCAATGGGGCTCACAATCTAAGGTCCCTATCAGTTTGTCTTTGGAGTGTGGGAGGAAACCGGAGTACCCAGAGGAAACCCACGCAAACACGGGGAGAACATACAAACTCCATGCAGATGTTGCCCTTGGTTGGATTCGAACCTAGGACCCCAGCGCTGCAAGGCACCAGTGCTAACCACTGAGCCACCGTGCTATTCAAAATGAAGCGGGTGGGCAGAGCCTGACTAACAACAATCAGACCCAAAAGAGTTCAAGTTTTCAAAGAGGAGCACGCTGTTACGGGTGTCATACTGTGCAGAAGGGTGCGAGAAAGCCTGGGCCCACCAGAGGATCTTCTGGTACTCTCGTGGGCCAGTCCAACCCTGCCACCAATGGGACTATGGCTTTGGGCCCACTAGAGTATCCTTTGGTACTCTGGTAGGTCAGTCCAACCCTGCCACCAATGGGACTATGGCTTTGGGCCCACTAGAGTATCCTTTGGTACTCTGGTAGGTCAGTCCAACCCTGCCACCAACGTAACTGTGATGTTTTATTTTCAAAACTATTCAGATTAACCAACTAAACATATTTTTCTACATCATTTCTGTGTCTACCTTATTCTGTCTTGGCTGGTAAATTGTGGTGAATAGTTGCTGTACATATACTGTACTGTCTTGGCTGGTAAATTGTGGTGAATAGTTGCTGTACATATACTGTACTGGATAAGCATTAGTTTTAGTTCTCTCACCACCTGAATCTATTTATGCACAAAAGCTACCCATTATTTATCTGATATTTCATAGAGATTCTATTTATCCCCTAACATTACATCTAATGGAATTAAATCAACTTTAGTGCTCATCTAAATATAGCACCAACGGTTGTGAGAAGTAGGGGGAGGACAATTATCCTAATCCTATATACACATTTCACTCTCTGGATGTCATTAACTGCTGCAATGCCAAACACTATGCTGGAAATCATATTTGTATGAATACAGTTGCAAGAAAAAGTATGTGAACCCTTTGAAATGATATGGATTTCTGCACAAATTGGTCATAAAATGTGATCTGATCTTCATCTAAGTCACAACAATAGACAATCACAGTCTGCTTAAACTAATAACACACAAAGAATTAAATGTTACCATGTTTTTATTGAACACACCATGTAAACATTCACAGTGCAGGTGGAAAAAGTATGTGAACCCTTGGATTAAATAACTGGTTGAACCTCCTTTGGCAGCAATAACTTCAAGCAAACGTTTCCTGTAGTTGCAGATCAGACGTGCACAACGGTCAGGAGTAATTCTTGACCATTCCTCTTTACAGAATTGTTTCAGTTCAGCAATATTCTTGGGATATCTGGTGTGAATCGCTTTCTTGAGGTCATGCCACAGCATCTCAATCGGGTTGAGGTCAGGACTCTGACTGGGCAACTCCAGAAGGCGTATTTTCTTCTGTTTAAGACATTCTGTTGTTGATTTACTTCTGTGCTTTGGGTCGTTGTCCTGTTGCAACACCCATCTTCTGTTGAGCTTCAGCTGGTGGACAGATGGCCTTAAGTTATCCTGCAAAATGTCTTGATAAACTTGAGAATTCATTTTTCCTTCGATGATAGCAATCCATCTAGACCCTGATGCAGCAAAGCAGCCCCAAACCATGATGCCCCCACCACCATACTTCACAGTTGGGATGAGGTTTTGATGTTGGTGTGCTGTGCCTCTTTTTCTCCACACATAGTGTAGTGTGTTTCTTCCAAACAACTCAACTTTGGTTTTATCTGTCCACAGAATATTTTGCCAGGGGGCGTGGCCTGAGCATGTACGCGTGAGCGGCTTACCTTCAGAGCTCCCGGTCCCTGGGCCCTTGTTTATACCCTGATCCAGACTCCTTGGGGCCCCTTTCTTCTCCAGGGGGTATGGTGAGACGCTCTGGTCGCGGAGGGACCCGCTTCATGCCGGCTGAACCGCAGATCGCCCGGTATTTCACGCAGCAGCCACCGACAGTGCCTCTGAGCGGCTCTACCAAGATGGCACCTATTGAATCGACAGGGCCGGACGTGACTGCATGGCAGAGTCCGCACCTGTCCTCAGCCCCAGCTACCTTGCTCTCCGGTTCCCCGATTGCTGCAGACCGGAGCTCAGAGGGGACACAGCTGATGCCTGCAAAGGCTACATTCGCTTTTAACTCCAGATCCTGGCCCTCACTGCAAGCGGCCTCCCTGCCTCCCACGCCGGTGCCTGCATCCACTAGAGCTGAGGTGAGACTGCCGCCCGACTCCCCCTGTCAGGAGATCCGCCAACCACAGGCTTCCGCAGCGCCCTCACAGGGCTCAGAGACTCTGGAGGTGAATCCTTTTGGGGCACGGGCACCTGAGGGAACAGGACCGCAACTGCAGACATGGCAGTCTATCGTTTTGGGGTCTCCCCCTACAGCCACTGCGCAGACCATGCCTCCCGTCGCCCCTGTTGGGGTCCTTACCGTTGGGGGTGATCCTTTGGTGTCACAGCAGGACTTAACAGATACCCCTGCCATTTTCCATCCGCAATCAGTGTCAGAGGCCTCTGACTCGACGTCCTCAACCTCCTCCTCGCCTGATAAGTAGCTTAAGGCTGACATGTCAGCCTGCATTTGTGGGAGGGGCGTAGGCGCTCTTAAAAGGAGGCACGCCCTCTCCTCATGTGCGGGCGTTTTCGGTGCTGTGCCTTTTCCCGCCTGACGTCACTCCCCGTCCTGCTGTGCTGCTGTGCTGCTGTGCAGGCAAGTTTACCGAGGGTTCCCCTCCAACGCTTCCCGCTCAGCTGCCTGGGTAAGTTCATGCTCCTCCCGCACCCCTCTCCGGCATGTCCACCCATCCCCCCCCGGTCCGGTCCGCTCGCTACCCACCTCGCATCCCGGGTGGTACGGCCGGCACGTCCTCGCTCAGGCGCCGCCCTGAGCAGATCTCGCGGGACGCCGGGCAGCGCTTCCGTTGCCTTGACGGCCGGCCTCTGCTGTCGGGCTCTCTTCCTGGCGCCGGCCGCCGCAGCAGCTCACACCCCCCTTGTCTGGCTGGTCCTGGCGCTCTCCCCACGGGCGGGTCCGTCCAGACCCAGGGGTGCCGTTTCTTCCCACGCAGCTACTGGCCGGCGGCCGGCTGCTGTTTACCATCAATAAAGTTTGAAAAAAAAAAAAAACACACTTGAAAGCATTGGTCTACACACTGGTTCGTCATAATAAGCCCCACCACAGGCCCTCGCCAGCACATACATAGCATAGCTGCTTGCCAGGGTCATGGCACACCGCTAGCTCCCACGTGCCCTCCCCTGTCTTGTTAAAGCAGCAGACCAGTTAACCCTCCACACCCCACGGCAGCGGTTCCGCCACCTCACACGTCAGCTCCCACACACACAGTCTCATTAGATCACAGGGACTCGCAGTTCTCTGGGTCAAGGGTCGAGTAATGGCGTAGCAGGGGCCACCAACCCCCCCCCCCCCACGCCACTGGTTATTGTTGCAGACTCTGTTTACTCTGCCGTGCTTGCCATCCATCGTCTGCCAAGGTTTTTAAACAAATTCCGCCCGTGTCGACCACCGCCTGTTCCATTCTGCTACATCTGCGGACGTTGTTCGGTAAATACTTATTTTCGGTCACCGTTCTGTCACCAGTCACACGGCGGGTTTGCTTCCATGTCATCCCACCATGTTCATTGCCGGGTTTTCTTCATGTTTCACGCATGTCTTTCATGCTCCAACATGTCTGTGGCCTGTTCCGTGTCAGGCTTACGCATCATTCTTACCATTTGTTGCCCATGTCGCCACGGGCTTACGGTTTTCCCAGACTATACCTGTTGCCAGTCACGCTTCAGGCTTACGTATTATTTGCCGTCAGTGCCTGTTTCAGGGTCACGTTTCTAATATATCATGTCTGTTGCCTGTTACGTTTCTGGCTTACGTTTCTCATCTATCATGTCTGCTGCCTGTTACGTTTCAGGCTTACGTTTTTCCTTTCTGTTGCCAGTTACGTTTCTGGCTTACGTTTCTAATCTATCATGTCTGCTGCCTGTTACGTTTCAGGCTTACGTTTTTCTTTTCTGTTGCCAGTTACGTTTCTGGCTTACGTTCCCAATGTATTATGTTGCCTGTTACGCTTCAGGCTTACGTTTTTCTTTTATTTTTGTCGCCTGTTACGTTTCAGGCTTACGTATCCACCGTACCACGTCCGTGGCCTGTCACGTGTGTCAGGCTTACGTTTCTCTTATGTATTTATTCCCCGTTACGCTTCAGGTTTACGTTTTTTCATCCATTTCCGGTTACAGGCCAGGTTCATGCTGTTAATCACTATTCTTTGTCGCTGTCATTTTTTCCAGATTCGATCAATATTATTTTCTACAGTACGACCCCAGTTTTGTGTTCTTTTTCCCAAAAAAAAAAAATAATAATTATTGTTGCAGACCCTGGGTACTCTGCCGTTAATCTTCAACCAGGGATCCATGCATCCTTACAGAGGTCATAAAATTCCCCACTCAGGGTTCAAACAGGTAGGTGCTGGTTTTTTAGTCCTTCTCACTCCAGTCACACCCAAAGTTTTTATTCTCTCCACACAGTCAAGCAGCAGCATCGAAGTCTTTAAAAAAAATTAAAAAAAATAAATGATGGTTCCCCATGTCACGGTTGGGACGCATTGGCGCGTTCCGGTCTGCGTAGTCTCCCCCTCACGTTACCAATTATTTTGCAGTCCCCGGGTGCTGCGCCACTCTGGCTGCGCTCGTCAGCCAGGTTGCGCTCATCTGTCCCGTTTGCCGACCATCGCTTTCCACTCTCTACATCCACGGACATTTCCGGCGACTGCTTCATTTTCTACCACACATTCGCGGTCTTCCAGGCTTCGCTGCTATGCAACTTCCTATTCCTTTGTCACCCGCGTCAGGGTCACGTCGTAGTCACCAGGTTGTCTCCAGTCACGTCCCAGGTCACTTCTTGTTCATGTCACCATGTTTTGTTTCTCTGTCATACCTGTCCACGACAGGCTGTTGCTGTCACGTGTCAGGCCTATGTATCAATTGGCGGTCACGGCCAGGCTCACGCCTCTTGCCTCCCACGGCCTGTTCTGTTCAGGCGTCCGTTCCTTTCTCAATCATTGGCCTGTCACGTTTCAGACTCACGCTTTATTACCATTGCCACTTTTTGCGCTTCAGGCTCACGTGCACATCTCACCATGTCGGGTGCCTGCCACGTTTCAAGCTCACGTTTTTTGTTCAGTGTATCATCTGTTGCCTGTCACGTTTAAAAGGCACGTTTCAATCTCATCTTTTTGCCATGTTTTATCTGTTGCCTGTCACGTTTCAGGCTCACGTTTTCAATTCATCATCTGTTTCTGTTACGCTTCAGGCTTACGTGTTATTTTCATTATCTGTTGCCTGTTACGTTCAGGTTTACGTTTTAATTCATCTCAGGTTGCCTGTCTCGCTTCAGGCTTACGTGTTAGTTTCGTTATCTGTTGCCTGTTACGTTTCAGGCTTACGTTTCTAATTTATCTTAGGTTGCCTATTACGCTTCAGGCTTACGTGTTATTTTCATTATCTGTTGCCTGTTACGTTTCAGGCTTACGTTTTCAATTTGTCACGTTTCAATCAATCATCTGCTGCTGTTGCGCTTCAGGTGTTGCCTGTCACGCTTCAGGCTTACGTTCATGTCACGCCGTGTCTGCCACCGGCTGCGCATCGATGTACGTTTCCAGTTTTCGTTGCCTCTTTCGTTTAGGGTCCACGTTCGTCACTTCTCATGCCATGGTTATCGCGCTCAGGCGTACATAAGGGTCCGGATCACTCAAAGTCTTACGTGGTATCATTTATTTTCTGTTACCTGTCACTTCAGGTTCACACTGTTAATTTACTGTTTCTGTCGCCTGTCATGTTTTAGACTTGATTCGGTAGTCCTTTCTCCGGTACAATTTCAGGTTTGATGTTTGTTTTCTCTTCAGTTTTCTTTTTCCTGTCTGGGGCCAAGTACGGTTAGCCTTCTCACGTCATTTCACGCTTAGTCCATGGTCCCGCCGTTCAGAGCACTAGACACTCGCTAGTCCTCCTTTAACCACCATTCACGTCTCGGGTGTCGCTTGCAAGGTACGGGGCTTCCTGGTCAAATGTTATTTTCTATTTGTCACTTCGCAGCTGCAGTATGTCGCATTTCCAACATCGAAGAAGGCCTATCTGTACCGGAAACACCCGCATCCAAGCGGCCCTAAGGAGTTGGTCAATTCCGAAGTTGGTTACGGAGCTTAACCGGAGAGGGTTCCAATACCCTGCTTCCGCCGTAAAGCAGAGCTGTATCGGCTACTGATGGTTGAACCAGCAGCCCCGGACTTGGAGCAAGTCTCCATGTCCACCCTTCAGGTGTCCCTGGCGCAGCTACATGCCGGAATGAACTCCGTCGCCTCCTTGGTTTCGGACGTCCAGTCCAGCCTCTTGGCCGTCAAGTCCTACGGGGGGCTGCCACCTGCCCAGTCCACTCTAGCCTTGCCAATAACCTCCACCCTAGGGCCCGTTCCCCCAGGTAGGGTTCCGTACGCTACCAAGACTGCTCCCTCGCTTTTCATTCCCTGCCGCAGCCAAACTGCTTGTCATTACAACGAATGTAGGGCCCCTTCATGCATGTTTCAGGGCTCACCCCCAGCTGATGTGTCCTCAAGATCCAGGCCATCCTGTTCCACAACTATCCTTTAACACCATATTTGGCCGAAGTCCAACATTTCTCCATGTTGGAAGACCCCGAAAGTAGGTCGGTTTTTCTGTCTCAAACGGTTAGGGGGTGTTCAGGAGAGTAGTCACGCGGTCGTCCCGAGCAGGCAGGCTGTGTCAGGGGATTATTTAGAAGCTTTCCACCTCCCTAGATGGTCTTCCTTTTGGGCTCCTTCCAGCACTGTCATAAAGGCTGCCATGTACTTTAGTTCCGCGGGTTCTTAGGACACAGCGAATTCACCCACAGTTCAGTCAGGTCCAAGGGTTTAACCGGGGGTCAGCTGGTATGGCCCGACGACCATTTCTCCTCACAGCTCCTCACTTCCAACCTCACAGGTGGGATCACCAGTGGAGGTGAAGTTCTTCCAGTCCACCAACGCATGGTGCCCGGTCCAGGTGCTCAGGAGCTGGCTGGCAGCTCTGGGGGACTCCGCCCCTGACCGCCCATTGCTCCCGTTCCAGGTCTCGGCCCGCACGGCCTCGCAGTTTCATCTCCCACGTTCGCACTCTGCCGGCGGGCTTGGGTTTCAACCCCAAGACCATTTCAGGACACTCCTTCCGTATTGGAGCTGCATCCGCGGCTTCAAGCACAACGTCCCCGGCCACGTCATCCGCAAATGGGTCGCTGGCGCTCCTCAGGCTTCCCACGTTACATACCTACCCTCAGGCCAAGATATCCCAGGCATTCCACAGTTTGGTTTTGTAACTTGGTCAGTGGCAGAGGTTCTCTCTCCCTACTCATATGTATTTTTGCCCCCTTTTAGGCTTACCCGCGGCATGGCTAAGGGCACCTCTCCAGCCATATCAGTTTAGGCAGGTTGGTTTCCTCTCTCAGGTCTCGGCACGTTCGGGGCACTAGCTCTCTGCCGTAGCCATGACCACAAGTAGCTTAAGGCTGACATGTCAGCCTGCATTTGTGGGAGGGGCGTAGGCGCTCTTAAAAGGAGGCACGCCCTCTCCTCATGTGCGGGCGTTTTCGGTGCCCCACCCTCCCTCCCCTTTTCTTTCCATACTCCTCAGGGTATGCCCCCTTTTAGGCTTACCCGCGGCATGGCTAAGGGCACCTCTCCAGCCATATCAGTTTAGGCAGGTTGGTTTCCTCTCTCAGGTCTCGGCACGTTCGGGGCACTAGCTCTCTGCCGTAGCCATGACCACAAGTAGCTTAAGGCTGACATGTCAGCCTGCATTTGTGGGAGGGGCGTAGGCGCTCTTAAAAGGAGGCACGCCCTCTCCTCATGTGCGGGCGTTTTCGGTGCCCCACCCTCCCTCCCCTTTTCTTTCCATACTCCTCAGGGTATGCCCCCTTTTAGGCTTACCCGCGGCATGGCTAAGGGCACCTCTCCAGCCATATCAGTTTAGGCAGGTTGGTTTCCTCTCTCAGGTCTCGGCACGTTCGGGGCACTAGCTCTCTGCCGTAGCCATGACCACAAACGCGCTAAAAGACCCAAGCTGCGTGATATTTGGTCGCTGCTCAGTACTCTGCCCACTAAAATGGACTTAGATTCGATGTTGTCGAAGCTTGAATATAAACAAGACAAGGCAATTGCCTCAGTCAAAGCTGATATCTGCGCCATTTCTACCAAACTGTCCTGCCAGGAGAGTCTTTCTACCTCTCTGGACTCACATTTGACTCAGGTGGAGGCAAGTGTGGCCTCTCAGAAAGCCATGAACAGACATATGCTGCTTCAGCTTGATGATCAGGAGAACAGGGGGCGCCGCAATAATATTAAGCTGC